>NW_019416939.1:71305-153557 GCF_000390285.2 Anoplophora glabripennis
TTTACGTACCCACTTAAATGAAACCACGCTTCATCAGAAAAAAATGTTAGATCTAGAATATCGTCGTCATTCAGATTTTCGTTAAACCAATTACAGTATTGCACACGTTTTCCAAAATCTAACGGAAGTAGTTCCTGCACAACACTAACTTTATAAGGATGAAAATGCAACTTCTTTACTGCTTTATGGCATGATCCATATGATATTCCTATAAACAATTTAGGAATAATGATACAAATTTTAGAATAAATATTTGTTATTAAGTACCTGTTTGAGCAGATAACCGACGTAGTGATTTGGTTGGACTAGCTCGTAAGCGGTTTTCAACATCTTCCAAGACTTCCTCTGTAAGAATAGACTTTCTGCCTGGAGATTTTCCTCTACAAACACTTCCAGTGTTATGGAAGCGTTCCACTAATCTCTTCACGTGTCTCGAAAAAATTTCATAATCAATTTCATCATTTGGAAATTGTTCTTGAAATTGTAAATGACACGAATTCATCGAATATTTCCAACCATTACCATTGTTTTGTCCACTACGAAAATAGGCCTCCAGAAGAAATTTATCATGTTCTAATGAAAATGCCATGTTAACCTAAATTAAAAAACCGATTAGGTTAGAGAACAACATACGCAATAAATTAATTACTCACGTATAATATCCACCTACTCTAACTGTAGTATTGAAAAATACTGTTTTATAATGTCGCAAAATATATCAGGTAACAACAAAATCTACAAAATAATATTCAAGCCAAAAAATCCGTGCGCCAATGAACAGAACGTCAAATTGTGAAATCGCCACAGAACACCATGAAATTGCACGGAAAAAAAGTAATTTTAGCAAACGGAAATCAGTTTTGATAGCAATTGAGACAGGGTACGTTCAGAATCCGATCAATTATTCTCGATCTCTCTGTAGAAACATAAGTACTTAATTAATAAAAATACTGAATAAATAATAAATGTTAATGATGATTGTTAAGTATAATAGCATGTTTATATTTCACATTGCAATACCAAAATTGACTTTTTTAAGTTTTAGAAATTTCTCGAGAATTCGAGAATTCCCGGGAATTCCTAGTCGAGAATTCTCGAAACCCGAGAAAAAAGTAGGCCGAGAAATCAGAAACCCTAGCCTTGATGTAAAATATGCTGACAGAAATTCACTCGTTTAACCAAATTATTCGGTAACAATTCTTGCACTTTTTGGATATTATATGGGTGTAGTAGATTACGTCTGAGTACTCGATGCACAGAAGTTCGGGATATACCAGTTTGTCGAGATAGAATTTTAGTACTAATATGTGGGTTATCTTCGATTGTATTCAAAATAAGTTCTTCGTCTTGCTCCCTGGCTGCAGTAGCATGTTCTGGAATGTTACTGACAACATTGGAAAATGTTTTTCTGTTGGCGATTACACGATTTTGAAATCTTCTCTGATCTTCTTCAACACTTCTGTAGTTTCCTTCACAGAAACCTAACACCAATAGCATGTCAACTTGTTCGCTGACTGAGATATTGATTTTTTTTCGAAATTTGAAACCCCACGTTCAAGGCCTATAATTTCTCAGGAGTAGAGCTTATTATAAAGGTAAGTTGCGAAAACACCATACTTTGGGTTCCCCTACACGCCCCTGCTCTGTATCGGTATGCGAAATTCCCTGTATATGCATGTTGAATTTCAGTGATTTAAATCAAACTTGTTTTTTTAGTGGGACACCATGTATATTTCTCGTTTTTTCGAATATAATTTTTTAGAATACATCGATATAAACACGCCATATAATTCCTTTGGCAGTTTGCACAATATTTTGATTTAATTACCGATTCTTCACAATGGATAATCAAGATTACTATGGAATCAATACATATTTTATGTTCTTTCGCTGTTAAATTTACTAAACGCGTATTTAAATATTTTACTAAGAAAAAAATACTGAATTATACAATGTATAATAGCCGCATTGTGTTTCAGACAAAGGACATTTTTTTAAATAAGTATTTCTTACGAGGGGATAATTTTATGATCTGGAAGAAGTTATAATTTGATCGTCAGGTAGTTCTTTCTATAGAGGATTCTGAAAAACTACACACAAAGAACGATCTAATCTTACATGACCTAAAAGAGAAAATAGTGAACGTAGTGAATCCTATCAATAGGGTGGGTAATAGGACATTATAAAAAAAATGATTGAAACATATATTCTTTGTCTAGAACAAGATGAAGGCATTATAAATAATGACATTTGTTGTTAACAGAGAAATTAATGAATTTGTTTAGTATATTTGTGACCCTGCGGACCGCGCTCCATCGGCTGACCTCGACTGCTCGGGCATTCCGAAAGGGGTTCTGGCTGACTCAGTAATAGCGACTTAGTGGATGACATCCCTCTTTAATAATTAGCATTTAACATATTTATCCAAGAAAAATATACCCACGCATTGCATTCCATGGCAATTTTGACTTTTTGACTTATGTCTAGGATCAGTAAATGAGCCAAAATATTGTGCAAACTTCAAATGCAAATATATGACAAGTATATATCATTATAATAATCAGAAAAAGGGGGAATCTAAAATACGACAAATGTTCCATTAAAAAAAAACTGTTTACATATTCTAAATCCAACATTCAATTGTTAATATATATTATATATGCGGTGACCATATCTTTCAGAAAAAAGTACAAAATTTAGAGAAATAAAACAAATGCAAACATATTTTATAAACGCAAAATATATTTTTATTGGAAAAAAATTAAAAAAAATATTCTACGCATACATAAATTTGTGCATAAACGGTAAGTGGTTTATGAGAAATATAACGAATCCCTATCTCCCACGTGTTAATTCTTTAAACATTGAAAATTAATTTCTAAAAACTAAATGGTCAATAGGTTTAAAATTTAAATGTACCGTTTACAATTTAAATTAGATAGAAATAAAAGTATTGGGAACGGTTGAATCTTATATCATATTATCTGAACGCACTATTTCATATTATCTGAACTCACAGTGGGTCAATATTCAAGTAAAAGTGCCAAAAGAAATTAATTGAGAACAATATATCAAAATATTTGTTTAAAAACAGTACAAAATAAATAAAAAGCTTTTTCCTTTTTTTAAAAGAAGTAAATTCGCATGTCCTTAGAAAAGTTTTAAAGTACATTAGGACATAATTTAAAAGTAAGTACTGTCCTACTTAAATAAGTACATATGGTCAAAGTTTACAGAATAAATATTGTAAACTTTGATATGGTCACCGTAATTATATATAGTTGTTAAGTACAAACAAAATTTCTGGTTAAATAGTTGGGTGATATAGTCTTGGGAAAAAAACCTCGGAAAAAACAATAAAGATTGAAAACTCTTTATTTCTGCTCAAGCTTTCAAGACAATCAATCTGCCTCAGGAGTTGAAATGCGAGGTTCACAATGACGATGGCATGTTGAGAATACATAACAACAGTCAAATTATAAACATTCATGGAGTATCACGGAAAAAGACTAATATGATTTAAAAATAAACTGTAATCACATAAACGAATAAAAAACAGGTTTACAGTTAAAATTATTATTGTCAAATCGATGTCTAAAAAAAAAAACAAAAACGTAATCAGGAAATATCTACTCAGGAAATATCTACTTAATAACAGAGCTGGAGAAAATAATTCATGCCTACAAAAAAAAAACAAAACAAAAGCAGGAAAAGCGGGACTGAGCCTGTCCGGGACATTTAATTTTGGGTTAAAAATCGGGACGTCTGGCAAAGCTGTTCTGTATCTAATGTGCCATATATATAATTTTGTAGACAGTCAACATCTATGTTGTATACCAAATTTGAATGAAATCGTTTCGGCTATTTTGAAAAAAAAAAAAGATTTCTCGTTAACAGTCCCTATCTTAAAAATTAAGTGGAAAACAATCTGCATTTTTTAAATTTTTTAGCACGGGGAAAGTATTTTGATGGGTGGTTTTACTAGGGGTGGGCTTTTACAACATGAAATTTCTTCATAACAATATAAATACACGTTTTTGTCTAACTTTTGACAGCATTAGACACCCAGTACAAACGCATGCAGTTGAAATAAAGTATATCATTTTTATTCTGAAGGTATACAATGATTTTTGTGATTCAGTATTAGAGCTTGAAAAATTGCCTCCTTTCACAATGTGTGTCATTGTAGTTTAATGCATTGTCGACTATACAATTAATCATTTGACAGCAATTTCGTTTCGTTTCAGTCAATTCATTTTCCAAAAAATAAATTAAGTATAGTGTCCCTTCTACTTTCCCTCATCGTTAAGGAAGGGTCCCTGCGCCGTTCCTTGTTTTTTCATCAGATAGTGTTACACTCAGATGGCGTTTTATTATCTCTCCCTTGAAAATATGACTCATCGTTTAGTTACCCTCATCCCTTCTGTCATAGTGCTTAAAGTTAAAAGATATAAATTATTACTTGCATGCACTAATCACCCGTATGAAAGGAAACTATATATAGGACGTGGGCAGCAGCAGCAGTGACTGCAATTCCGTATTATTTTTACCGGCTGTGACGAAAAATTATCTTCTCAAAGGACTTGGTCTCCTTGCCAAGTATGTTGGTGGCTTTATTTGCCGATTATCCAAATCAACTCTTCATTGTACAAGGTGAGTTCTAAAACAAACAAGGACTTTTTAAAAATAATAACAAAAAGTTTTTTTGACAATAATAGTCCCCTCAATGCAGCGATTTGCACGGTGTAAAAGCATGTCGAATTGGATGACTTCTACGTCCACAAAACGCTTTCCTTTCATCGACAAATGCATTTTTCCGAAACGATAAAAGTCGCACGGTGCCAAATCAGGCGAATATGGGGATTGGTTGACGATTAAAATATGATTTTTAGTTAAAAGATCGGTCACAAGTGTCGATGAGATGGCATATAATCGTGCAACTCCAACTTAAAAGTAAAAGTAAATCAGTATTGTCTGCACTTTTTAACTTTTGACTTGTCCAGACGAGATTTTTTGGGTTTTGGATCGTCTGGCGCCTTCCGTTCGGCACTTTGGCGCTTGGTTTCTGGATAATATTTCATCACCAGTTATAATGTTATAAAGGAAGTTTTTGTCTTTTTTGGCCTCCATGATGATGCCCTTCGAATGTTGAATTCTGAGCAATTTTTGGTCGTCAGACATTTTGTGCGGAACAAACCGTGCACACACTTTTCGGTAGCCCAAATCATCATCATAAATTTGGTTCATTAATTACAACGTTTCGGTAAAAGTTTTACCAACTTTAAAACAAAATTTAATACTGTCACTTCTGACGCAATTACTCCGCTTTTATCCGACCAAATGTCATGAAATTTTGACAGTACATCAGTGAAGGATCTACCTTTCCGGCGCAATGCGAATAGGGTCATTTTAGATGAAAAAACCGCGGAGTGCTATTAAATTAGAGGGAGGAAATTGGAGATAGGGGTGAAAATGCACCCCGTTTTTATATTGCAGCTCGAAAACGAAGCAAAATTTCTCTATAGTTCATAGGAAAAATTATTTAGAGAATTGAATTTCTCATCAAAATGGCTTATTTAAAAAATTTTAAAGGAAAATTTTATGCAAAAAATCGTTAATAAACAATTTGAAAAAAAGCAAAAAATTCGATTTTTTATTTTTTTTTACTTTTTTGCCTCTAGTTTTTTTTTGAGTAAAGATAAGTATAGGCATTGCTTCATTGAAAAAAAAGTAGATAACTACTTTTCCTTTCCTTCAAAATTTCCTTCAAAATAAGAGGTTGTAAAGTATTTTTGGATGAAAATTGACTGATTTTCGTCGCGTTTACCTTTATCCGTTTTAATTCTCATTTCAAGGAAGGAAATAAAACGTTTATCGATTTTTATGACATGACTTGTTCGAAGGGTCAAAATGTACTTGCAATTTTTTAAATATAGCAAGAAAACGAAGTAAAATTTCGGTGTAGTTCATAGAAAAAATTTTGTAGAGAATTGAATTTCCCATCGAAATGGCTTATTTAAAAAAAAATTAAAAGAAACATTTTATGCAAGAAATCGTTAAAACAATTTAAAAAAAGCAAAAAAATAAGAATAATTAATTGAATATAATAATACTAAAAACTCATATTCTAGTATAAAACGTAGTTAATATGTTAACAGTTTTAAAAATATTAATTTGTTGTTTTCATTATGTTTATACAAAAACTTGAAAATTAAAACGCAAAATTACGCTTTAACCCAATACTGTTGTAGAGAGTTTACTCTACTTGTGTAGTTATACTTTTACCTTGGGCTACTGTGGAGAGAAATTATTGTAGTTGCTTAACTTTGATTTTTTACAATAAATTGAAAATATTATTGTTTTACTGTTGGTTTGTTTATATGTTGAAGTTTGTTTTTTTATATATCGTAGTTTTTTCTTCCCTGATAATTGCCGAAACTAGTAGCAAAGAAAATAAATAATTTTGTACTGAATTAAAAAGGACTCTTTACCCATTACACTTACCGTATTAAAACTCATTTTCGTAAAGAAACTTACAAATTATTACAGCTTATTATGACTTTACATATCACTATCACTATGCAACTAACAAGTGCCAATAAGTAAGAAATTGTGACACCGTTTCAGTTTTCCAAGCAAATTCTTTTATTATTATTTGTTTTATACAATTATTTAGAACCAGGCTGGATACCAAGAAGAACACGTTTCCACACGTGCGATTGAACCAAAGTTAATTAATTTAATTATTATTATGAAAGCATCAACCGATCAAAATGAATATAAACACATGACAAATGCGTAATACACTGAAACAATCCGTAATTAGTTACTCAGTGAGATCAATTAATTAATTCACCTGTTCAGTTTACACACTAGAACACGAATTACAGGACAAAGGCACATATTTCTCACAAAGTTAGCACGTATATCAACCTATTGACTGTTCTCTCCTAAGTAATTTCAGCAGCCTGAAATTGACTTATACCAACAGTATTTAAATAAATAACTAGTAATTAATAACCATTTAAAATTAAAATTAATTATGATATGTCTAATTGATTATTAATTGAAAACACAGACATGGCATGTTTAAATCTTTAAATAATATAATTTTTCAAATAAATATCTTGTACTCTTGAGAAAACATAACTTTTCACAAAGACCAATACCCAAAAACAACCACGGTTAGATAAGATTTTTAACCATTCTGCTTTTATTTGTGGGATTACTTTTTCAAGTAGCCTCATTGTAAATGAAGTTACAGTCCGTACCGTCCGTACGATATTTGTTGAGATAGAATTCCAAGAAGACCCCTGCGTTACTTTTTTTGGAATTAACCCCTTGCAGTGCAGACTGTGTTTTGTAGTTATGAAGGCATGTTCTCAACAAATATCGCACGGACTGTAGTAAATATTAGTAAAACAAAACTATATTAAGTGTGTAAAGTAAATATGTATTTAATTAGCGTGAAAAAGTTTACGCACAATAATTAGTTGAGAAATATTTTTTTAAACAAATACTAAAAAAAGTGTGTCGTATTAAAGATGTATTAAGATAATATTTCATGAAAATTACGTAATAAAAATCGCTACAAATGTTTTGATAAATTGCCAATGCAGCCTAGACATTGCGTCTCGGATTTTAATAGGTCGGCGCCAGAAGTTTAACATAGTCTACTTAACTTACTTCCTTTAACAAAACCAATTGCTATTTATTTTTCACAAGATGAAAAGTAGATGATGAAAAGTCTTTTCTTAACTTAATACTTTACTGTGTAAAATAATATTCCTAGAAAAAAATTGCTTAATTTTGAACATCTGTAATAGTAATAGTAATAATTTATTAAATGATAATCTTAAACAAAAGACAGTAGGTACATATTTTCAAAATATCCAATAAGTGTTAAGTATATTTAAAGACAACTGACAATATATGTTTTCATCTTTATATAATTCTGCAAGTACTTCAAGAGACATTTTCTGAACTTAGAATTCTTCTTCTTCTTCTTGGAATTTAAACCTAAATATACACGATGTCTTAGAAATAAATACAAACATTTTAATGGCTTATTTAACTCATCAGTAACTTTTTCCTAATACAACTTTTCAAAACTTCACATTTTTATCTGCCATTTTATATCCTTTAAAATAATACTAATGAGCTGCGATTTATAAAACATCAGTAATTTTTTATGGAATGATTCACTATTTTTTTAATAAAATTTTTTGTTGCCCAAAATTTTAAATAGTTCTTATTTTTGGTATGTGTGGACTTATGCTGACAGGTAACAAAAATTTATAATTTCTAAAAATTACATTTTAAAATCAAGAGATTTTCAAAAAAATATATAAGTTGTTGCTTTTGTTAAGTTAAATGTGTGATAGAATCCGGTGATAGATGCTTAAATGCTTGCCTTACTCTATGCATACAATTTTCCTTTGTTGTTACTGGAGTACTATATAGCATCACTATTAGAGCAGCGACCCACAAGGAACTAATCCGAACGTGTGAAAAATATTTAGAAGTTGAAGCAAAACATTTTGAACATTTATTAAAATAAATTTGACAATTATAAACTTGTGACAGTTGTCATGTTGATTGTTACTTACCTGTCACGGCCAACCTAAAATATGATAAACAAATGGAAACACCATTTTAGGAAAAGGGAAATGTTTATTCGTAAATCAAACGAAAACGACTAGGTTTAGGTATAGGGGAACTTTAACAAAGTTACACTCAATTTTAGTGCAGGATGTGAATACGTTAAAAAAATTGGGGGTTTCCATTTAACATTTCCACATTTTCTGAACTTCATATTCGATTATTCTTTTTGGCTACCTTGTATAAAAACTGAAAAATTTTTATGTCAAATTTGATAAAGTAGATCTTTCTCTACAAAATGTCCAATTCGCACAGAAAAATAATCCTCTGTTTCAGGGAAAACTAAATTTTGCTGACAGTCTGCATCTGCCAATTTTTGCCTAAAAATCAAATTATCGCGGAAACGGTCAATCCTAAGTATGGAGTGTGCTACATGTTTTCAACTAAAAAATTAATGCTCTTTCGAAAAATTCAATAATATACAGGGGATTCCACTTAAAATAAGAAAATTGGTATCGACTTCCGGTATAACCGGAAGTACCTTGAAAAGATTTTAACTTGGTAGGCTCCACGGTCCGTATAACACCACCACAATTTCAAAAAAATCTTTCGAGCGCTTTCCCAGATATCCATCCTTGGAGTTTGTGGTGGGACACCCTGTATATCAAATCTTTATGAAACCATTATTTGTTTAGTCCGAGGCTATACATCATCAAAAAAAAGTTACTATTTCGACTGATGATCTAAAAACATTTATTTACCATTGCTTCCTGTAATAAAATAAATGTGGGTTTTAATTATCGAGAAAATATGTATTTTTTTTTTGTAAAACATTCAGCTATTTAACTAATAATGTTTCACCAGTCTATTAGGTATATTGTTTTGTAATCTATTCGTATATTTTAACAGATTTATTTTTAAATATCTACTGGGTTTTCTTTGCAGAATAGTTTTTATGTGCACAATGAAAAGAGTTTTATTTAAGATTGGCAGAAGATGCCCGAAGAAAAATGTTAAAAAATAAACAAATGAGAAAGCAGATGGGAAAGAGCTTCATTATTTAGAGTTTGTAAAATGAACTGTCAAAGATAAATCTGTTGTGAAACTTACTTCGTTGTCAATGCAGCTAAAATAAGTAGAACCATAAATTTCAGTTTTTCTGCTATATTTGACCAAAGATTCAGAATTGCGAATATCTCCTTGTTTTAAAAGGTGACATACAAAATGTTGCTTTAATAAATATTGAAAAATGTGGGGTATGGAAAGAACTGAAGAGAATTTCTGAGAAAGATTCAGATTTAACGAAAATTTAAAAAATGTTAAGAAATAATTATAATCTAAAATAGTTGAATCGTTTAGTAAACGTCCTATTCTTTTTCAAAAAAATAAAATATATTTTGTTCACAGCGCAGCATGTGCGAGCAAAATATATTTTCAGAATTAACTTGAGGTGTTTTTGAAATAAATGAAGAATTTGGCTAAAGGAACTAACATCGCACACTACATTCGGATTTGCCTAATGTATTGGCGAATTCAGTTAGGCTGAGTATGTATCCCATAACGTTAAAATGTTATGTTAGAAATAACGTTTGTAAATGACGTGCCGTAATAACGTATATCTTATAGTAGGAAAGTATCCGTGAAACAGATGTTATGTTATTTAATTGTAATGAAATGAGACAGAAAACGGCCGCTATTTTATGTTTTACGTAGGTACCTGTTATTTACGAGTTTGCGCTCTATGTTGTATTTCTTTTTGTCTATTGAGTCGGGTATTTATAATAATTCTTATCTTCTTATAAAAAAACAGATTCATTAATGATTTCGTGTTTGGAGGTTGCTACCCTTATTTTTTTCAGAAAAACTATTTTTCAAACATTTTTTATATACAAAAAATTCATATTTATTAAAAAAAAATAAAAAACAACCCCCAAGTGTGCGAAAAATGTCTGTACGATTAAAATTGACATTGCAAAATAAAAAGTTTTTACTTTTTCTCTAATCATACGAATAATTTGTTCTATTAGCCTCAAACGGATTTAAACGGATGCAAACTACCTCTCATGTTCACCCACAAAAACAGTATTTCTGTGACATCTCGAATTCTAATCAATATTTTGGAATGAAACAAAATGGAAATTACTTCTTATAAAAAAAAACAGATGTTTCACAAATAATTATAATTTTTTCTATTGGTCTAAAACGGATTTAAACTGATGTTCAATCCCTCAAAAACAGTATTTCGGGATCTAATCAATATTTTGGAATGAAAAAAAAAAATGGAAATTGTAACGAATGATTCATGAAAAATCTTGTCTGTAGTCTGTAATTTTAGCGAACATTTAGGAAAATAAATAATAAAGTATAATTTTAACAATTTTAACCGGGTGTTGCAATCCCTAATATTCAGTCGACTGTGACTCGTCCTATTGAGTAGAGGCCGTTTTCATTTTGCTTAATCAAAAAAAGTTTAGGGCCAATAGAGGACAAAATATATATAAAAATGTGTTTTCGGGTAAGAACATTAAAGATGTTCTTCACCCTTCAATACAGTTTTTCCGCAGAAAGAAACAAGTGCCCAATATTTATTTTTCTACTGTCTGTTTGTGAAGTATCAAAGCTTCGTGCTTATAAGCTTAAAATTCGAGGCCAATATTCTTTTTATTTTTGGATTCTTAATAAATATTTCTGTTAAATTTTAATAATCCTTCATAAATCAGTATAAACAGTATGAAAAAGTACAGAACTTAATGTCAAGGGTAGCAAACTTCTTTTAAAATGAACATAGCTAATGGTATCGATTAATGGTTGGTTTTATTTTTTACTTGAATCGATTATTTATTTATTTCTCTTTTTTCTCGTGTACTCACATTCCCAATTTTAATTTCTAGAGAATATAGGATACCTAGTATACTTTTTAATTCTTTTTTTGTGAAACATCTGTTTTTTATAAGAAGTAATTTCCATTTTGTTTCATTCCAAAATATTTATTAGAACCCGAGATATCACGGAAATACTGTTTTTGAGGGTGAACATTAGGGGTAGTTTGCATCCGTTTAAATCCGTTTTAGACCAAGAGAAAACATTATTCGTATGATTAGAGTAAAAGTAAAGACATTTTTCGCACACTAAGGGGTTGTTCGCCCCTTAAAATGAGAAATTATTTTTGTCAATTTGTTTACATGATCTATGTAAACAATATTTATTTTTAATTTTTTGAATCAATATGAATTTTTTATTCAAAATGTTTGAAAATATACTTAGTTTTCCTGAAATAAAAAATAAGGGTTGCAACCCCCAAACACGGAATCATTTGTGAAACATTTGTTTTTTTATAAGAAGTAATTTCCATTTTATTTCATTTCAAAATATCGATTAGAACCCGAGATATTACAGAAATATTGTTTTGGGGGGTGAATATGAGGGGTAGTTTGCATTCGTTTAAATCTGTTTGCGGCTAATAGAACAAATTATTCATATGTTTAGAAAAAAAACTTTTTATTTTGCAATGTTAATTCTAAGCGTACAGACATTTTTAGCACACTAGAGGGTTGTTAACCCCCTAAAAAGAGAACTTAATTTTGTCAATTTGTTTACATAAATCATATTTTTTATTTTTTTTTTAACAAATATGAATTTTTTATAACGAGCGTTCAAATAAAAACGTGGTAGCAGCTGTCAGTTTCAATAACTTTAATGACTATATAACTTTATTTTAAAGAATAATCGTGATAACAATAACAAACAATTAAAGGAGCTGCGGAAAGTGAAATGAAACCAGGCTTCATCAGAAAAAAAGGTGATATTAGAAGTTCACCGTAGTTGTTTAAAAACCATTCACAAAATACAGCCCGTGCGGAAAATCAACTTCATGAAGTTCTTGCTGACAAGTTAAACGATAGGAGAACAAACGCGAATATTTTTTTAACACTGTGTGGCAGGTACCGACTGATACTCCCACCATTTGTGATAAAACACGTACAGAAGTTCTTGGCG
This sequence comes from Anoplophora glabripennis, assembly GCF_000390285.2. Lineage (NCBI taxonomy): Eukaryota > Metazoa > Arthropoda > Insecta > Coleoptera > Cerambycidae > Anoplophora > Anoplophora glabripennis. Next base: position 83,903 of record NW_019416939.1, read on the forward strand.
CATTTTCCATTATTTGTTGGACATTTTCTTTTAATTCTTCAGTCCGTTTTTTAGGTCGGCCGCTTCCTTCTTTTCTTGTTACACTGCCCGTTTCACGAAAAACATTAACACAACGCTGAACTGCACTTTGAAAAATTTTGTACTCAACAACGCCGGGAACTTGATTTTGAAATTCTATGAAACATTCCTCAATAGAATACTTCCATATTCCATCAATCTTGCGTCCATTTCTAAAGTAGGACTCTATGATAAACACTTTTTGTTCTTGAGAAAACACCATTTTAAACGCTTTTTAAAACGAAAATATTCAAATTGATAGCGGCGATATAGCGCTTTGACAGATGACGTTTAAGTTCATTTGCTATACGCTACGCCCTACGTCCAAATTTTCAGAACCAACTTGACTACGTTTTTATTTGAACGCTCGTTATATAAAAAATGTTTGAAAAATTTAGTTTTTCTGAAATAAAAAATAACGGTAGCAACCACCAAACACGGAATCTAATGTGAAACATTTGTTTTTTTATAAGAAGCAAGTTCCATTTTTTTTTCATTCCAAAATATTGATTAGAACCCCAAAAAAAACTGTTTTGGGGGCGAATTTTGAGGATGTACCTATTTCACCCCCTAAATATGTTTTTCCGCCGATAAATATGTGTCATTTAATTTTTTATATTCTACAACCGAGTCTACAACATATATAAAAATTTGGAAATCGGAGAGTTCGGGTTGGGGTAGTTTCCTTGTTAGATCCTTCTTCGTTTGATTTAACCTAACAATAATTTTAGGGTAAATACTTAAGTTACTTAAATTTTACAACTTACCTTCGATGTACGTTTATAAAACCGGCAAGTAAATGTAAATTTAACAAGCCGTTCATTTTCATTAGATAAATAACACGTACGTTAAACTATAGCCACATCAAATTCCTTGCCTTTAAGAAACTCTGTTATAATTTAAGATAACGTGTTGCAAATTATTTTATGTCGTACTTACCCGTTGTTTACGAGTTTGCATTTGTTTCATATTTCATAACCTAAAAGACATCTGTCAGTTATATGTGTTTTTGTCTAATGCTGACTCTTGTTTATAATAATTTTGCATAATTATTATTAAAAATGTCGACACAAAAGCGTATTCAAAAAACAACAAAATTGCAATACGGGTATTTGCTAAAAATGGTCTTAATTAACCTTAACGTCTAGCCCTGAAATAACGTAACTGTTATTATGATAAAATGGGATACATACTCGGCCTGAATCAGTGTTATTTCTGTTTCAAAATGAACAGTTCAAATGAAGAGATATTCGCCATTGCATGCGTTTTTGAGGAAGAAGAAAAACAGGAAAAGAAAAAGATTTTAGGTTCACAATAGCTAGCAATAGGAAAAGGATTTAATACAGGATGATGCGAAATTTTTTTAATACTTCGGGATGACCTATCAAAAATCTACAGTATTCATCTACTTATTATAAATTATGACTGTTGCCATCCGATTTCTGTCGGGATCTGTCGCCCATTTGCACGGATTTCCAAATGTCATCAGTACGAATCGCATAGACGGATTTGATTCTTTCTAGGGGATCCGAAGCGGAATTCTCGTTATGCGATGCGGGCGATGCGATCAAGTGTACCTTACTCCATTTAAAATAATGTAATTAATTATTTTTGTCCGATTCGACTGTTCGATGCGTACGTCCGATACGAATAAATGGGCGCTTACTTTTAGTAACTAATATAGAAATGTCTCATTTTTCTTATATAAGACTATCCCCTGAGAATATGAAATCAATTTAGGGTGGTATGAGGTGCCTTGTCTTAGCACCAGTAGGTACAGTTTCACCAGTCCAAAATGCTTTCCTTTTGCTAAATATTTAGTTCATATAGGTTATACTTACTTTATTTTTTCATTTCATATATTCTACTGAAAAAAATTAAGGGAACAAAAATATTTCATAAATGTTTTAGTTATTTTTGAATTTTGTCAGTGAAAAATGGTCATGTCGAGATAAAAAACCGGTTTGAAGCTTTAGATTTTCAAGATCTTTTGACAAACATTTTTTTTGAGCTATGATTATTATCGAGGAGTCAAAAGAAATATTGCCAGACAAAAATTCCAATTTTTTTTGGGCTGTCCACAGACGTTTTTTCTTAAATTTAAACGATATCTAATGTAAAATTGTGGGAAAAGCTGAGTTCTTTTTCATTTTCATAATTATGTATTAGGTAATGTTGAATAGTAATAAACGTGTTCCTTTAATTCCTCCCAAAACTTTAATCCTTTGGAACAGAAAAATAGTTGGATTGACCAACTTGTTAATTTACATGTATACCGTTCTTATTATCTATTTTTGTATAAAGCTTATATAAAAAAGTACTCACGCTGAAAATATCAATTTCGGACCACCACCGGTATCTATATCCTCATCATTCCAGAATATTTGATAAATATTCTAAATTGATAAATAATATGATACAAATTTTGGTTTGTCTTTACGTCGTACCTATCTATGTATATGTATACTATTCGGTAGTGTTCCTGTATAAATTCCTGAATAATTTAATTGATTCCCGTCATCTTCCATATCATATTATCGTTAGATTTCATAATCACACCAAAGTTGACGCTAAGTACAGTTTACTAATTACCATAGTAACATATTGGTGTGACAATGCTGCTTTAAAGCTCCTTTAGATTCAAAGATCGCTTATTATGAAACCGGCCGTAAATTATCACTTCCAAACTTAATAATACATACGTTGCCATTCTTCCGTGTTTCGTGTTTCATATACCTAAGTACATGTAGGGTTAATGCTCTTAATAACTCCCATGCTTATTATGCGCCCCAATTATTTCTTAGTTCATACCATTCTAGATATTTTTTTTGTTGTCTTCAAAGTATTAAAAAAGTATTTTTCCTAGTGACTATAATATGTACATAAACGTTTTTTTATTTAGAAATAAATAAATACTGAGTCGACGGTGAAACACTTCATTACAGATGTGATCACGTTGAATATTATTTATTCTAATAGGATTTATCACCTTTTCAAATTAAAAATAAAAAAAAATAATTATAATTTACACCCGCTGTTTTGATCTTATTCCAGTCTTCTGGAAAAAATATTTTATTTATATAAAGATATTTAGCATGTGGTACAGAAGGCATAAACCAATACTCTCACTAAATATGCATGTGGTTCCTAACTACAAAATAATAAAATTTAATCTTTCCAAAAACTATTAAACTATGCAGAATATAAAAATATTACAAATATTTTATGTAATACTATCCATGTACAGATGAAAACCCTCTTTATTCGATTTAGAAGAAAAATGAATACATTTAGATTTTTCGAATAAAAATAAATTCTTTTCTTATTTATTGGGTATCTGTGAAAAAAAATGTGAAATAAACCCTTGCATGAAAAGAATCAGCGAAGGGTTATTTTTTATGAAAATAGTTTTGTCTAACCAAAAATCTCTCAGTGAAAATATCAGACGAATACAAAATACACACTTCATTATATAGGATGTCCTAAAAATAGTTAACAGACCCGTAGGGGCAAAAAGAGGGTGGAATTCTGAGACTAAAAGTCCTTTGGCGTTTTTTTTTTTGTCTGATGCACCCTTAATTAGCTAGGAATCAAATAAGGAACCCAATCAGGAGCAAGCTTTAAGGGAAGGCCGAGTGGTGGTGGGGAGCCCGCTGCCGCAATACCCCGCTCGCCTCTTTATTGACCGTATCATGCTTCTCTTACCGCTCGACATTCCCTAAAAGCGTGCTCCTAATTGGGTACCTTATATAATTCCTAACTAATTAAGGATGCGTCAGACAAACAAAAACGCCAAAATACTGTTGGTCTCAGAATTCCACTCTCTACCCTCACGTGCTTGTCAACTATTTTTGGGACACTCGGTATATCGCGCACTTCAAAATATTGTTGAACTGATAAGGACTTTTCGTTTTCTGTATGAGATTTTTGGTTAGGCAAAAGTATTTTCATAAAAAACCCTTGGCTGATCCTTTTGGCGAAAGGATTTATTTAATTCACAGGTGGCAAAATATCCAATAAATAAAGAAAAAAAACGAAAACTATGTCACAAATAAGTAATTTCAAACAATAATATTTGAAGTATTAGAAATACGTTATTGGCTAAATTGGTGAATACGGAAGCAAAGGAATTGCAAGTCCTATGCTTTAATTGATTCCCGGGAGGAATAAATAAATCAACCTTAAATAAGAGATGTCATACAGACCATTCATATTTGTGCTAAAAATACGTCTATACAGGGTGTCCCACCGGGAACTGCGTCGATCGATATCTAGGAAAGTACTGCTCCGAAAAATTTGAAAATTTGGCAACATGGCAGTGTCCCTGGGGCGAACACAACTAAAATATCTAGATCTCTGCAGCACTTCCGGTTATGCTGGAAGTCGACACCAACTTCGTTATTTTAAATGGGACATTAATTATTGCATTTTCGAATTCTACATGAAATTTGAGGGTAACGTTATTAAATATTCCCTATACCTAGGAGTTATAGAATTTGAGATATTAATATTTAAAGAAAAAATTTGACAGATGCAAGGGACCACGGAGAAGCTAGTAACTCTTTTCAGGAGCGTGATATCAAGTGGATTTTTGGCAACTGTAAAGGGCATATGTAACAAACACTAAATTATAGTGTACCAACAAATTGATATTTAATACTAGGTGTTTCATTTTTGCTGTTACATTTTGATAACTTCAAAGAGCTATAACTTTGTTAACTTAAATGGAACACCCTGTATTTTGTTACTCTGTCGTATGCAGATTGAAATTTCCTTTCAAGTCATATAAGCATTGGTAGGGTTGCCGTTACTATATTTAGAGATGTTTGCAATTTTCTACTTTTTGGACAGTTTTTCTCGTGTCAGACCTGTTGTCAAATTGGCCATGACCAGAAACACCCAAAAACAATTGAAATACTTGATGTTTGTCAAGTTTGTCGTCAAATTATTGTTGTGTCTAAAGAGTTTTTGCTGAAAATTTAAATAGAAATGCCTGGATATCGTTTAAATTATACTAATGGGGATTAGTTTAATTTGTTTGTTATTATAAAGAAAGTAGAAAGATTTATAAAAAATTAGGAGCTTAAACATCAACTAATCATGTTAAGATGAAAAAAAATGCGTTATTTTTCTCACAGTTTTCGGGTTAAATATCGAAAAAAAATTTAAAATTTTTTTTCATATAATTTTTTTTTCGATATCTGACGAGTAGTTAATTAAGTCGAAACATAAAGCAAACAAAAATTTTCATCTTAATCAGCATTAATTGGTAAATAAACTTGCTCCTTTAATTTTTTATAAAACTTTTGACGATTCAGGAAAGGGAAACGGTTCTGCTGATCGATTTCAAAATTTACAGGCTTCAAGATCAAGAGCCATGTATTGAGCTAAAGAAAACCTACAAACATTGGTACTTTCGCAGTATTCGAAAAGTAGTCGTTGATTTTCCAAAACAGCAGAAAAAGTCATTTTCTTGCACTTTTTCAAATGAACACAGAATATACAAAAAAATTCTCAAACATACCAAAAGGTCCTTAAAGATGATTGATTTAAGTTTCCAAAACCCATCTTCCGTTTGCTGTGTGTACGGAGATATCAAGAGATATCCATAATCGAAACAAAGGTGACTTCACTCAATAGACGATATCTCAATGAGAAATAATCGTACAGAAAAAAAAACAAATTGAGGCTGAAGAATCAGGCTAAATGAAGCTGGCATTGATTAAGCCAAACAGGCAGTTTTGAAAAAAAAAATGTAAAATTTTTTCCTTGCATTAAGTATTTCTTTCGGTTGCGCCGATGCTCAAACAAATATTTCATATCAAGACTTCAAAACTAGAATCCTCAAGCTTCAAGATGCTTTTTTTCCTCGATACGACCATTATTCACGAAGTTACACCCTTTCAAAAATCTCTAAAAAATTTGGAATTTTTTCTGCTCCCTTAATTTTTTTGCTGAGTTTAATTGAATCCTTCTTAAAAATGATTAAATTGACATACTTTTTCAAATAATCCAATTATTTAAGGTAGGTATTCGAAGTTATTTGACTGTATTTATATTATGAGCAGATATATGATCAATAATGAAAATCGTTCTGTCTATAACTCAAAAACAAAAGAATATATTAAATATACCATTTGATAGTCGCATATACATATCTTGAAAATATAATTGACATTATTTCTTTATCTTTAGTACCTTGTTTCTATAATGTCCATCGAATTTGAGTCGCCTGGATATGCAAGATATTTTCGTGTTTTAATGAATAATTTCTCTTATAAATATCGACTTGGATGATAACTTGTTACAGTTAACGACAATAACTTATTCGTTAAGATTAACATATATATTTTAAACACAAATAATCTGATGTCTAATTTTTCTTGATATTTTAAATAATTTTTGAGAAATTGCACGTCAAAACTTTTTGATGCTTGAATTTTGAGATTTCCGAAGCACTTAAAAACCATTTGAGATATGAAGAAATATCAAATACTACATAATTCATGTATAAAAGGACTATTCAACGAGGTTTCACATCTTACACCTTGCATATAAATAATGTTCCTATGCTTTACAATAAAAAGCTATGCGATAAAAATCAAGGGATATTATTTTTAAATACAGAGCCTTCATAAATGTTTACAAGCTACGTGACCACCGAGCTTAGGCAACCAACATTGCAGGGCTGGTACTAGTAACGAAAATTCCCGAAATATTAATGATTCGTTTGTAATGTTTTAATAGAATCCAATCACATCCGGCGTGTTTTAATGTAATTTAGATCTTATCGTTTTAATTTTATCGAAATTTAATTGCCAATGTGAAGGAAATAGAATTACTGTTCCAAACAAAATTACTGATTACGTGCCTCTGTAGTAAGGTGGCACCTTTTAAACACGAATTATTTGTTGTTTAATGTTTCTCGATATCTCAAACGGTTTTTAAGAAGTGGTTCAGAACATTAAAGATTCAAGCATTAGAAGGTTTTGAACTTTCTCAAAAACTATCTGAAATATCAGGAAATATCAAACATCAGCGAATTCGTGTTTAAGAGGGCTAGCCAACGAAGTTTTACTTCATATACGTTGCCATTAAAAAAAAAATAGTACGATATCTGGTACGCTATTAGCGCCATCTATGGGTGTGTCATACCAAAAAGTGCTAAACAAAAAACAAAATCAACTTGTTCCGGCATTTTGCAAATACATAATAAAAATTTTATAAATTTTATTCCAAGCTTTTACGACAAAGGATTTAGGATACTCAGTGGCACATAATTCATTCTTACAATACATTTAAAAATTTTGAAATATACTCGTATATTATAAAACAATATTACAACAATGGTTCAATTTATAGATCTAAACCACTCTTTAAAAAAAATACACGAATTAAGACATAAATTCCATTATTTCGGCACACAAACAGAATAAAACGCCCTTTGTGTTTGTATAGAAAGTATATGCCCGAGTTAATTACAGCTCATACTGTTTAGAGGATCTCGACGAACATCTGTTGTTTTGTTATGTGTAGAAGCTAATTATAAGCTAAAGTAGGTACATCGTACAAATTGAGGAGCAGCCTCAAGAGGAAATAAATATACTATAACCCGCTGGATGGTTTTTATCTTAAAATATGTACCGGGCACAGGATGGCTCAATTTCAACGCTTGTAGAAAGTTTTTTCTATTTCTTGGGAAGATTAAAAAGGGGTTTAGATGTCACAGGTCGGATTTTCGAGAAAAATTAAATAACGAAAAGAGCATCTCGATTGGTTTAATAAAGAGGAGGGATTTTTACCATTTTTTATGATGACTTTTATGAAAGACTTTTTGTCTGTGAAAATATTTCATCTTTACGTTGAATTCAATTGTGAACGCAATATTTTTCTGTAACTTCTGGTTTATCAGTTAATTCAAACATATATTTTTTAATGGAACATCCTATATATTTTTTGATTTTCGAAATGTACATCAAATTTCCTTTCAAATTATGTATCACACAGGACATACTATTTAAAAAGTACAATCATCAAAAATTGTTTTATTTTTTCTGGTACTCAAATACTCGCCCAGTACCAGACAGCCACGAAATCGTGCCTAATGAAAAAAAAAAAAACGTATATGTAGAGGGCGTCCCAAAATTCACACAAGAAATAATTTTTATAGAAAACAGTTTTAATTAAAAATTGTAAATTTTGTATTGGTCGTGGGTTTGTTGGCATAGCCCTTAGACTTCAAAAGAATCCAAAGAAAAAATCCAATGGCATTAAATCTCATGATCGGGACGGCCAATTCTTATCACCAAGACCGGAAATTACTCTACCAGGAAATGACTCGTGCAGTAATTGAATTGTTTCTCGGGTTGTATACTATGTGGCACCGTCTTGTTGATACCACATGTCGTCTACATCCATATCTTGCAATTTAGGCACAAAAACTGCATTATAAAGTTGCGATAGCGTGCACCATTAACTATTATTGCCTGACCAGCCCCATTTTTGAAAAAAAATTGTCCGATGATGCCTCCAGCCCAAAATTCCCACCAAACAGTGACACATTGTGGAAGAATTTGTTTCTCAACAATCACTCGTGGATTTTCTGAACCTCAAATGCGTCAATTTTGTCTATTAACTAAGCCATGACGATGAAAATCATTTGAAAAATTTTAGAAAATCAAGTTTGAATTTTCTAAAATGATGGCATTATAAAAAATGCTTTGAATAAAATATCGATATTAGTTACGAGCCTTTGGATAACATTTGCATATAACTCTGTCAAATATTTTTGCTCCAAGTGTTAGTAGTTGAAAGTTAATACAACTTCTTCGAGGTCATGATTTTTCCAAAATGTTAAACTGTTTATATTGCAATATATAGAATTTTCTCTGAAATCGATATGTTTAGAAATATACAGGGTGTTCCATTTAAAAAATGTAATATTTGGCGTGTCCGGTTTTTACTCATCACCCCGTATGTTTCAAATTAATTTTGTAGTTTACGTTTCTTGATTCTGTACAACTTTTATATAAACTTTTTTTCTGTATTATGAGTAACAAGGGAGTTATTGTACTTTCTCACACTAATGGCCTAACCTGTATATTATTTGAATAGACTTTTTTATTTTAAATAATTATTAATGACTAATTTAGAATAATTTGTTCAGTTCGGTATTAATAACACCAAGCTGTTCCTCGGGTTAAACTAGGTTAGGTTTTTATTTCTAGATTCAGTTGAATAATTAAATATCCTATAAATAGCAAAATGTATGTTACGACTATTATTATTGAAAGTTATTATATAAAACTCTTTTTCATTGTTCTGTAGAAATAATACATTTTATGTTCCGTTTTATTCAGTTTTGAACTATTTTTGTACAAATATCAATATGTATATGGAAATTTTCACAATCTGACAACTGAATAAAAATGGTTAGTTATTAGGACCGGTGGTTTTTTAAATTCTGTTTAATTACAATAAAAAGTTGTGGTATTATTCATACCGGAAGTGAACTGAAGTACGAACGTATTTATTCTGTTTTCTGCTATATTACATATTACCGAAAAGCTATTAAAAAATGTCTTATAAGAATTTCATTGTTGATTCAAAGTCGAGGAAAGTTTAACACATAAATCAAATGCATGATTTTTGTCAGTAACTTGTTATTTCGTTACACTATCAATATTATGGGATACTGTTTAAATTAGTATTTAGATGGCCGAAGTCTAAACTTAAAATATGAATAATGTATCCAAGGTAATCTCCTGGTAATAGTTTAAATAACTAGCTGGATTTCACAGGTAGACTGTACGATAATTCAATAAACATAGAATTCTAAATAAAAAACTTAGATAAATTTGGAACGAATACAATGAAGATGAATATTTCGAGGATATTTCTGGATCTGGTCCGGGCTGAGTATTGGCCTGAAGGTTTGCAAAAAATGTAATAAAATCAGGGTCGTATTTAAAAAAATGAGGTTGATGATGGTCCTGGAGGAACGAAACGTTACACATACAAATTGATTATGCCAGTCGATAGAGGGCAAAAAATACCATGAGAAAGTGTTCTTCTTTTTTCAATATCACCTCAAATATTTCGAAAACAAATCATGTTAGCCTTGATTTTTTAGAGGTATATTGTTGGTGCTCTGATTATGCAACTTTGCCCCCATACTACTACTATAGATAGTTCGTATCTCTTACCGTTTCCGAGATCCCTGTAGTGAGAAGCGAATTTGTAACAGCCTAAATATCATTCGGCACCGTTTGGAGATATGCGATTAAATCTGCCCCAGCATTAACCAAAATGGTCACAGAGAATCGATGGATACAATGTCCTGTGTATTTGTCTGCATTTGGCTAATTTAAAAATTTTGCCACTATTTGAGGCATTTTGTCAAACTGATGTATTCCTTCTACTTGCCTGCAGCTTTTCCCTTTCGAGTATTTACAGAAAAAGCGAAATTTTTCAAAAGCAGCGGCATATAAGTTTCGTTTATAACAAATGATCTCGGTTTTTTAGTTTTATTATTCGGTATTTTAATCAAAAGCTTTGATCCTAAATCATTTAAATTGATACAATTCATCACGGTGACATGCACCGGCAACACCGAATATTAAGACAACCTAAAAAAGAAAAACTAAATAATATACGTTAAAATTTTTAGATCAAACGTACCTTATTCATTAAGTATACAGGGTGTCCGGCAAGGTCATGTCAAAAATGAAGTAGTATACAGAGGAGGCCAAAATAGATGTAGTACTTCATATATTTTTTTTTCCTATCGGGCTTCGTTGTGGAGTTATTCGCCTTCAAAGAAAGAAGTTTGAAAAACAAATTTCAATTGTAACTTCTAAGTCGTTACCATGACAACGATGAAATTTGGGCAAATTTCCAAGTTTAAACTGATATTCAATATGCCTGGATTATACAGGAGCAGGAGCAGACGGAACTATCCATTTAAATTTATACATCTTTCACAGATTTTTTCGATTTTCTCAAAAACAGTACACGATATCGACTGATATACAGTATACATTTTTGTAAGTAAAGTGAGAGAGGAATCGTACTATGAAAAAATAATGCCAAATTTGACAACGCTGTCTAAGATGTATAAATTTAAATGGATAATTTCGTCTACTCCTATACAGGGTGATTCAGAACTTATCGAAAAAAAAATTCTGGATGTACAGAGGACCCTTACAAATACAATTTTGTAAAGAAAAAATCAAAAAAGTCAGTTCGAAATTGATTTAAAAATACACTTCTGCACGGCACTGGAAACTGGTCCACTGTAAAACCTGACCTCGCACAATGCGACCGGTATGGCGGCGTGATAAAAACGGACAAAAACTTTCGCAAGGAAAGAAATATGTAAATAGAATTTTATCGCACCTATTTTATATCGGCAAATTCAAATGCTTTTGCCTTTATTAATTATTAATAAAATTAATTTGTGTTTTTAAATAATAAAATCATTTGACATACCCGATGCTGCAACAGCAATTGTTCAAAATTTTATCCACTCACGTGTAAACACATTTGGGTCCGTCTTACTCACTTTCTACGAACTAACACAAATGATGTCTTGCTTCACCATAACACAAATACTTCACCATAATACAAATGTTGTCTTGCTTCACCATAAATTAAAACGATATCCATCAACTCTGAGTTGCTATACACGCAAGCCATTTTTGACACTAACTACTAAAAAACTGATGTAAATACCACAGATAACAGGTAAAAACTACCGCAACGACGGATTTCAGTATTAGGAGTCACATGGCTCTCCACGCGTATTGCGAATGACGCTAGAGACTACAGTTGTCCAGCTATGTAGTGGTTTAATGTGCTATAACTTCAATAATTTTTTTCTCAGAAACTATAAGGATTTTACAAAAATTTTTTTTACAATATTGACTCCATTTCTCATGCCGCATCTATTCCCAAATTTTTTTGGATAAGTTGTGAATCACCCTGTATAATCTAGGCATATTGAATATCAGTTTAAACTTGGAAATGAACATTACCATGAGTTACTTTTAAAAAATTTTATATGAAGTACTACATCTATTTTGACCTTCCCTGTATACCCTTGACATGACCTTTCCGGACACCCTGTATATTATCTGGTGTTTGAGTAACACATGTTTTAAGTTGTTTATTTGACAAAATTTCTAACTTCTTTGATTTATAGTTTGTCACCTTGACGTTTCAGGAAAACACGTAATTTCAAATATTTTGTTGCATCAATGTCTTCCTTTGTACTAATTGTGTCACTCTCAACATGGAGTAATTTGACCATAACCTAGATACCTTCAACTTTGTAGATAAATCGGAAAAGTATACAATGGTGGTGTCCCACCTGAACATCATCACCACTGTCCATTTTAAATATGTTTAATATATTTTAGCACTTATGGGTATCAAAACAAATTTAACTTTTATCACAACAATAAATAAACAATGATTGTCAAGAAAACGATATCATAAGCAATTCAAGGACTTAGTGTGAAATAATAACAAGCCACAAATGCAAAATTGTTGGAAATTTTAAAATGTGTAAAATCAACGTTAGCTTCGTTTACTCCGAATTTGTCTACATTAGTTATAGAAGTACAGATGTTTATGGAATGTACTTGAATAATCATCATGAATAATCATTTTCTTTTAATATTCATTATGTGGCTTGTTATACTCTTGCAAATCTTGAAAATTAAAAAAAGTCATATTTCAAGAAAGGGTGGCTTGTCATTGTTTCACACTAAGCCCTTTTATATTGTAACGAAAAACTTTGCATGGCGTCCGGGAATGTATTGTTTTTACTGCGAAGTATACAATACTGTTCATGAATATCGTAGGTATTTCTAGAAAAAAATGTGCTCTGCCACCTATTGTAAAATGAAAAAATTCTACATTAATGACTTTTTCGACATTAATACATTGTTCAGAGATATTTTAGAAAATGTGAATTATATGAAAAGATTTTTTTGATCAACCGAACTGAAATTTTAAATGATGCCACAATGAATCCTAAAACATCACGCATTTATTTTAATAGGTACCTACTAATTATACAAATTTGTTTCAGATTATTCAAAATGCGTAAACGTACACTTTGAGAATAAAGATGGTGGATTCTTCATAAAACAACAACCCAGACAACATTATTTACCCTCCAGCTCGGATCAAACGGGAAGCACCTCTAATTCCGGGGTGCCGCTGTCGATAGATCGATTTACGGTGTTCCAAAGTTCCCAGCCGATTTCCGTACGAGCTACTTATGGCCCTTTTAGTACAAAGCAGACTGTTCCAGCCAGATACGTCGTGCCTGATCCTCTGCCATTAAATACGTCAGGTGATTGCTGTTGTTTTACGGTTTGATGCTTTAAGCATCCTCATTAGGCCGAAGCTTATATTATTATCTCTAATTATTTATTTGTGGCATTCTTTTATTTAATTAGCGATTTTGCCACACTGAAAAGAAAACTTATTATAAAATATTTTTGAGTACCTGTTCCCTAACTCTATGTCGTAGGTTGAGGGAGGTGTTCTTTGGGTTCCCTAGATAAAAAAACTCTACCGAACCAGGTTCTTAATTCACAATCAAGATACAAAAAGTTGAATTTAAAAAAAAAAATATAACGTTTATTCAAATATCTCTGGGTTAAGAGTATAGTAGGCTCGCGATGCTCGTTCACCTTCTAGTGACCTGTATGTTAGCGTTGAGTGTACTATTTCTCACTCAACGATATTGGTGTATCCACAGAAGCTATACAAATTTAGGTGAAATTTGTATAGAAAGACGTAAACGTAAAACCGTTGGTCCCTTCTCTAAGCAATGTTAGGCAAGTAAAATATCTCTACCCTACGACAATGGGGGTTCGGCAAAATTTCCAGGTTGGGATTGCTCGTCTCCTGGTGTCGGCGTTTAGCTATAGCAAAGTTCATATACAGGGTGAGTCAATTTTTTGTAGTAGGATTTTAACAGTTGATAGAGAATCATTTTTTAATAAGAAAAGTTCCTATAAACGTAGGTCTTAGAACGCTTCGTTTGTGAGATATAGGGTGTTGAAAACAAATTTTTTTAAAAAATTTTTCTTAATATCTCCGAGAATATCTCTAAAAGACCAACATATATTGAACTGAAATTTGGTATTAATAACACATTAGTTATGGTGAATAAAACAAATATATCTGTTATCCATTTCACACACCAGTGGCGTGCCTGAGGTGGGTTACTGCCCTTTAAAAAATTAATTCTTACGCCCTTGGATTTTTCTGGAAAATAACATCATTTCTAAATTTTTTAATAAATTCTGAACAAAACAGCTCTCTTTTTTCAATTTTTTATAAAATGAACGGTTTTTGGTTAAATTCATTTGGCATGAAACTGTTCCAACGATATTGGTAATACATTTGTAATAAGAAAAATATGATGTACCCTGAAAATCAACAAAAAATTAAATGTCATAACGTTGACACAAGAACGCAAACATTGTGTAACGTGTATCAATTAGTTCTTTTTTTAAGTTCTGTGTTTATTTTTTCATGCCAAATTTCATTTTAATATCTGTTGGTCTTTAAGAGATATTAAGAAAAATTCTTAAAAATGTTTGTTTTCTACACCCTATACACAAACTCACAAACGAAACGTTTTAAGACCTATGTTTATAGGAACTTTTCTTATTAAAAAATGATTCTCTATCAACTGTTATTATTCAATCGTTTTTGTTGATTTTCAGTGCACATCATATTTTTCTTATTACTTCACAAATGTATTAGGTACCAATATCGTTGGAACAGTTTCATGCCAAATTAATTTAACCAAAAACCGTTAATTTTATAAAAAATTGAGAGATTTGTTTTGTTCAGAATTGATTAAAAAATTTAGAAATGATGTTATTTTCCAGAAAAATTCACGGGCGTACGAATTATTTTTTTAAAGGGGGCAGTAACCCACCTCAGGCAAGTCACTGGTGGGTTAAATGAATAACAGATATCTTTATTTTATTCACCATAACTAATGTGTTATTAATACCAAATTTCAGTTCAATATATGTTGGTCTTTTAGAGATATTAAGAAAAATTCTTAAAATAAGTTTGTTTTCAACATACTATATCTCACAAACGAAGCGTTCTAAGACCTACGTTTATAGGAACTTTTCTTATTAAAAAATGATTCTCTATCAACTGTTAAAATCCTACTACAAAAAACTGACTCACCCTATATAAACTTTGGCTATAGTATCAGAAATAGGCTGACGTAAAATAACCAAGAAGCAAAAAGCAAAAATGTAAATTATTTATTTCACAAAAAACGTATAGAAGATTTTTATTCGAACGACAATACAAAATACAAATAATCATTGCCGTAGTTTTAAATTGTTTTGGATAGTAGCTGCATTTAAAATTGTACTTATTTCGAAAAAAAAAATTGAATATATTTTCTTGTGAATAGAATAATTTATTTAACATTTTTTAAATTGTATGGAAGACGCCTTTTTTCATAGAAATACCATTGTTCCAAAATACTTGGTGAAGATGAAATTTGGCGATTTTAAATGACAGTAGTCCCCATAATATTTTAATTAGGTAAGTTATTAAACTAAGTTTCGTTTGTCCCCATAGAACATTTTCGGAAATAATATTGATTTAATGTTATATGAAGTGATCTTAATTGAGTTAGGTATATTTTTTAACATCGTGTAGATTTAGATAAAACAACATATTTGTTAAATTATATTCTTTAAATAACCTGAAATAAAGTGATTGGAGCCTTCCATAGTTGTAAAAAATTAATCCGGCCTTAACAAATAATTTGAACAAGTTGATCGCCCATATATTAAAAAAACATTACAGTAAACTATTGGTCTTCTTTTGCGAATTTTTTAATTTCTTATCTTGCATATTCCTGTTAGTTCCGTCATGGATTTTGGTTTGTAAATTTGTTAATTGAATCATTTCATTTATACTGGCTAATAAATTGACATGTTACTAATTTATGGGGAATGTCGTCAAAGTAACAATGCTGCATCTGAGCTAAATGCGGAACGTTTTCCTATACGGGATCTCCCGTCACCATGTTTCATTTGTTCGGATTGTGCAAAGGGGCAGACGGTGATTTCCGGGCACATCGTGAAGAGCATACTGGACTAGAGTACCGGAAAACGCGCAATGCGAGGCACTGATTTTAAACGTTATAGCGATGACCCAATAGATCCAAAAGTTTGCGGAAATGGACGAGGCTACATTTATCCGAAATGGGTTTAACAACTTTAGCGATACTCACGTTTGCCCATTTGATAATTCTCATGCTTATAAGTAACAAACAAATTTTCAGTAAATGTATGGGCAGCTATTGTCAACGGTATGCTTGTTGGACTTTCGATATTGCTAGATCGTTTAATGGGAGAAAGCTCTCTCGAATTTTTGCAAAATAATCTTTGGTTATTAGACGGGGAGCCAGCCCATTTTAGATGTTAAGTGCTAAAGTTCTTATAGATTATGTTCCGTAGATGGAGAGCCAATTGCATAGCCAGCCAGATCACCAGATCTTTACCCTTGTAATTTCTTTTTGTGGGGATGAACGAAAGACTTAAAACTTAAAACTTTAAAACGCCAGTAAACAGAAGGGAAGAACTCATTGCCCGTAAGTCTCTTATACAATTATGGGAAACCTTTATCCTTATTACTTTCCTACCTACGTTACGCCCAACTTCATGTGTAAACTTTTTATTTTTAAGTGTTTTGAAACATTAAGAAAATGTTTATTTGAACTAGTTTTACAAGTTATAAAAATATGATTCAACTTAGTAGGGACACTGTGTATATTTTTTAATCTTCAATTCTATGTATCTTGAAAATCATTGCTTTTAAAATTTTGGCCATCAAAATTTTTAAATCTAAAATGATCCAAAGATCAAATTGCCGAAGTTATAGCATATGCTTAGAAACCACTCTATGTTACTGTTTCACCAAAAAAATCCATCCATTGTTTTTATAAATTTACCTCCCACTGAAAGTAGAAAAGTATATGATTTTTTTTTTAAACCTGGAAACTGGAAACTTTTATCAGTTTTTGTTTTCAAAATTAAAATTAAATAGAAAATAAACAAAAATAAAATAATACAAATTTACCTGCCCAATAGTTGCAATTTTGTACGTGATTTACAGGTTGGTTTTTTACTGACAATCAAACAATCACTAGTGACTAAAACTTGAAGAAACTGAAATAAAATAATTATAATTTAAATAATGAAAACAACAGTAAACAATTAACTATTTATTAGTATTTATATTAAAATAAAAAGTTTCATTGTGAAATTGGATCAACATTAACAAGGGGACATTTTGTGAGACATACTGCAACCGTAGAACAAACAATATCGAAAACGTTGCGTCAGCAATAAACGCAAACCAAGCGGTAGTAGAGCGTCAGCATTGGTGACGTTCAAAATTTTCTTCTTAATCTTGATTTTGTGTTGAAGAGAATCTTCGACATATCCTTCACTTACTTTGTCACTTTTTCAACCTCCCAAACGCTTCAAAGTAATGGTGTCTGCGCCAGAGTCTGTTCGTTATGTCTGGATGCTGAAAGTCTTATGCCTGCAGGTTGAACGGTAAATTTATGTCTACAAGTTGAACGATACATTTTCCTTATCGGTAGTTGAGTCGGTTGGTTGTTGTTTTCTACGCAAACTTTGGTATTGTAGATATAGCTGTATTGAGCTAATGCCAAAACCATTACCCATAATGGTGAAACACCGCTACCTATGAGTTTTTTGAATGGGAGATGAACCAGTTCAATATCAGTTTTTTCTTCTACATGCTGTATCTTCACTAGTTCGTCACATCTGCAACAAACAGCAACAGCAAAAACAGCAACCACCTAAACATAAAACAAGGATTTAGTAAAACAGTTTATAATTAAAATATGTAAAAAACTTTGAACAATAAAAAGCCGTCATCTGGTGTGCCTACAAGAAATTTGTTGATTTCTTATCTTGAAAAAAAAACGACGATTTTTTTGGCTGTGTATCAACGTGCTTCTATTTTATACCTAAATGTGAAATATCTTCATTTTCGTAGACGTTCAACGGAGATATGAGCATTGTACGAGGTCTGTTCAGAAAATAACCGAACTTTTTGAATTACGCGCTAATGGAGTTATGTGATTGCTAGTATTAGCTTTGTTCCTAGTAGAATCCAAAACAGTTTCCAACAGTCAGACGCATGCGCATATGGCAATGCTTACATAAGGTTCAAATTTCATTGTTTTGAAGCAAATACGATTGCGTCGGACTGTTGGAAACTAATTTTAATGCACTTGGAACAAAGCTATTGCCTTGCGTATAACCTCTGTAACCACTTGAAAAAATCAGCAAAAAGAGACCAGTGTCATGGCGAGACAACTCATGGTTCTTGCACCTTCTAGCTTTGTCAATTCATCAGTTTTGTGCCAAAAATGAGATTACTGTCCTCCTTCACCCTCCGTACTTTTCAGACATGACTCCTTGACCGCATATATCTAATCATAATAATTTTAGTATTTTAATTACTATTTTTAATTAGTTTATGTACTTTACTTTAAAAGGTAATCATGTCTAAAAATATTTTAAAGAATTAAATATGATATGTATGGAAAATACGTTGGTAATAAATAAAGAAACTTGAGAAAACTCTTTGCCTTGATGATAAAATAATAACTAAAGTTGTAAGACCATCTGCAAAAAACATATGAGCACATTTGTTAGGAGTGAGAGTATTTTTTCCGATTTTATAAATCCAGTTTTTCCAAATAATATGTCAAAAAGTGACATCTATTCACAAGTACTAATATATCTTTTTTTTGGAAAAATCTAAAACTTTAAGTTTTAAGAAGGTAAATTGTGACTTGATCTAAATCGGTCTACCCTAAGAAACTATCCTTGAAGTATATAACATTCGTAAGGGGACACTCTGTGTATTCAGAAGTTAAATGTATACCTATATGAAATATCTTACTTGCTAACTTTGTCTTGAAAATTCAGGTCGAAAATGTATTATTAATTTACTTTCTATTTATAGTATATTCCGAGACATTCTGGATTATCATTCTTATTAGTGACATCTATATTCCCATAACATCTTATTTATGCTCGTGTTCGTCCACTTTTAGTCATATTACATCATCTTTATTAATTTCGCACACACATTATTTTGAACGATTTAACCGATGATCTCGCCTTATATTCATTAAGTGGGATCAACTTTATTAACCTTTTATTATAGCTACATTCATTGTTCTATTCTATTCTGCATCAACCTCTTAATGTACGTCTGACATGTTTTAATTTATTTAATCTTTACAATTTTTCAGTATTTTTTCTATAATTATAATCATGGTTATAAGTGTATTTACATCTGTTTAAATTATAAACGTACACGAGAAATAAAGTACATTTTAAAAAACTAATTATAACTTGACCATATGTATATTTGATTAAAAAAATAATTTCAAATTCGTGTTTACGGCAACACGTAGGTACTATTACCCCTAAAAAAATCTGATCGCCAATTAAAGTTATACCCTGCATAAATGGAATCAAATTATTAAACATGCTTGAAAGCGTGTCTAGAATGAACTTTGTTTTCGATGTCTAAAAGCCTAAATAACATAAGGCATCACTTTATTCCTTTGGGATATAACAAACTTTTTCACATTGATTTCCTAATGGAAAAATGGACCATATAAACTTCCAACATTATTTTCTTAATACACTTAATAGCCCAGAAAGACAATAACCCGTATCAAGCGAAGAAAACCAGTAGGTTCTTTTCTTTTTCCTGCATGTTTAATGCACGTCTGCATGTCGATGTCGTATGAGGGACATAATTCAGAAACTCAACTAAACCATCCATCTACATTTCAGACTTCTATGTGATATATTTGGACCCTTAAGAGCATTTTTATTTTAAAGGAAATGGGTGCTTGTCAACTACAAGTTTTTTGTCTTTGGAAATACAAAAGCACCCGATACTTTACTTTTTATTAAGGTATGAAGCTAATTCAAACAAATCCTATCAAATTAAGTGAAACAACATTCTTCTATACCAGAAATCTAGGTAGGGATACAAAAGACATCAAACCTAACAGATAAGATTGCTAACTGTAATTTCCCACAGTATCAGCGGTTCGCAATTTTATCTGCGAGGTTTGATGTCTTTTGCATCCCTACCTAGATTTTTGGTATTGACGAATGTTGTTTGACTTCATTTGAGATGATTTGTTTGAATTAGCTTAATACCTTCACAAAGAGTAAAAAATGTGGGAACTAATAATAAAATATACGTATTATGCCAATAAATTGGCGTCACTGCCTTTAAGAGGCAGCAGATTATATACATGGACATAAAAAGGACATTATGCAGTTTACTGTTTTTCTGTTAGTTATGTGTTAATTAATAAATTTTCAGATATGCCCTGTTCAATGAAAATAATGGCGTCAACATTACAACTACCCGTTATACCGGAAGTAGCTATAAATTTCGTTATTTTAAATGGAATACCCTACATATTATTGCATTGAGATACATGAAAAATAAGCCAAAAATGTTAAAGCTTCTCTCTACCTAAATATAACCGTTTTCGAGATAATCGCATTTTATAAAAATTGCAAACTTTTCGAAAATTTCTTTCGTTCTGGAAGCTTTCACTTGCTTTTCGGAACGTTCAAAGAGCATATGATGCACTACCTTCTACTATACAAAATTATATTAAGTGTGCCATTTGTTACGTTACATTTTGAAAACTTAAAACCGACAAAACTTTTTAAATTCAAATGGAACACCCTGTATTTTTTGCACCATGTTATAGAAAGTCAAATTGTCTTTTCACCGATATAGGAATTGTAGGGGTTACAGTTTCAATTTTCTCAAATATTTGCGATTTTTTTACATTCTCAAGAATAATAAAAAATATCATCAACTGTATTTCGAAAGACAGATATTAGTATTGTCATTCAGTATTCTAATCTACAAGCATTAAGTATATATACTCGACAAGAAAAATGCGAAATAATTGTTTTAATGAAGATATTTTGAATATATTTCATATCCATATAAATAAGAAGATACTTAAGTCCTACATTGCTATTTACCATTTGCTGTTGATTGCTAAATGTGTAACAATAAATTCACACCACAAGAAATGTTCAAAATTGTCCTTGAGTGCAATGCATGCTACGCAGCGTCTCCGCACTGATCGTCTTGAGATACAAACTAGCTGCGTAATCAGGGGACCAACATTATGCCTCTAAAAATTCAAGGCCAACAAGATTAGTTTTTGATATATTCGAAAAAAAAACAAAATTTTGGAAATCCGTTTTTGTTTCATTTCAGCCTTGTTTGAGGTGATATTGAAAAAAGAAGAACACTTTCTCATGGCCACTTTTTGCCGTCTATCGAATGGCATAATCAATTTTTATATGTAACGTTTCGTCTCTCCAGGGTCATCAACTTAATTTTTTTAAATATGACCCTGGAAATTTTATTACATTTTTTGCAAGCCTTCATGACCCCCAATACTGTACTGCCTCAGACCGAACCAGATTCAGACGTTTTGTCTCAAAAAATTCATCTTCATTGTATTCGTTCCAAATTTACCTAAAAGTTTAACTAGATAGATTTCACAGGATCTAACGCCACTTACAGTGTACGATAATTCAATAAACAAAGAAATCTAAATAAAAAATTTAGAATAACTAAGTTGACACCTATTTCCGGTATAACCGGAACTGCTACGTTGAGGGCATTATTTTAACCGAACAGAGGATATCTGTTAACTCCTGTAAACAAAATTTCAGAATCATATTATCTTCGGTTTCTATGAAATGTTGAATAGGCCACTTACGTGAAGAACTCTGTATAAAATCAGTGCAAAAATGACAAAATATAACGGTAATAATAAATAACTTTAAATATTCTATTCCTATAACGGCCAATTCCCATTAGAGGAGCGAGGCATAGCACACAAAGATCCAGCAAACTTTGTTTTGTGAATCGTATTGATTAGCTCTCAGTGGTAAGCAGGCAGTAAAAGCTACAAAATCTCGTGCAATATTCTGCGTAAAGAAAAATAACAGGATTTGCTATTTTTTAATTACTTAGTTCTTTAATTTGATGAAGGCATTTCCTAACTTAATATTTATTTTAGTACCGGCAATAGACTTGCAGGATCAAGCGACCCACCACCTGGACATGTCCGCCCATATTGTTCGTGACGAGGTACCACGCGACTCTCCAGTGCTAAGAGTTCTCTTCCATACGGGTACAGATCCAGGAGGTCGTCGTCAAGTCTTGCTCGCTCGACATCATCAACGCGTCTGTATTGTTCTTCACGCGACGATGGGCACCAGGATGCCATTGCATGCTGCATGTAGCCCCGATGGAGAAGACGGCGTCTGCTTAACCCAAATCACCGTACCGTCCTCCTGGTGGCCGCCATTACCATCTCCTGATAAAGACGGAAGACCGGGAAAGCTCACTAAAACACCTCCCAGATTAGTCCAAGTGGCATACTCTGTTTTGGAGCCTTGGCCCGATGAGGGAGAAGGATGTCACCCAAAAATGCAGGTTGGTTATAATTTTTGGTAATTATCCAGAGAATAAATTTAATTTACACCTTTTTCGTTAGAAATATTTCTAACGTCTAACCGTTGCGGATTGTCCTCATGAGGACATAATCCTAGCTAAAGCATCAGGTTATTTCTATCATTTTAGTGTATCGTCATCAGAACTGAACAGCATGAAAAATATCAAAGCCGTAAGTTTAGAGGAAGTCAAATTTGGCTTGCAATATTTGAACTAAACATACATACAAACAAACAATGAGAAATATACATATGAAGTTAAATAAAAGCTTGTAAAAATGACACCTCTTCACATTTCCATACTTTTTCTGTACAAGCTCTAATTTTGACTTCCAACATTTGAATCTAAAGTTGCTCGGGGCCATACGGAAAATTGCAAGCAAAATTAAGGAATACTATTAGAAAACAAATTAGAAACTGAAATCCGATTTTACAATCGTCGTTGTGATAGTGTTTACAAAAGATTTTTAGTAGTTAGTGTCAAAAATGGCTTGCGTGTATAGCAACTCGGAGTTGATGGATATTGTTTTAATTTATGGTGTAGCAAGACAACATTTGTATTATGGTGAAGCAAGACAACATTTGTTAGTTCGTAGAAACTGAGTAAGACGAACCCAAATGTGCTTACACGTCGGTGGACAAAATTTTGAATAGATGTTGCAACATCGGGTATGTCAAATTATTTTATTATTTAAAACCATAAATTAATTTTCTTAAATTAATAATAACAAAAGCGGCAAGAGCAGTTGAGTTCGCTGATATAAAATAGGTGCTATAAAATTCTATTTATTTCTTTCCTTGCGAAATTCTTTCAAGTATTTGTCCGTTTTTATCACACTGCCGCCATGCCGGTTGCATTGTGCGAGGTCAGGTTTTACAGTGGACAAGTTTCCAGTGCCGTGCAGATGTGTATTTTTAAATCATTTTCGAACTGCCTTTTTTGATTTTTTCTTCACAAAATTGTATTTGTGAGAGTCTCCTGTACATCCAAAAATTGTTTTTAATAAGTTTTGAATCATCCTGTATATTTTTATTACGCTATTCTGTGGAAAGTGGTATCTATTTTGGGTATACGAAAAAAATTATCAACTCAATCTGTATCATCTTTAATAGAAATAAGATTAGATAAGGTAAGGTTAAGTTAGATTGGGTTCAGTTAAGTTGGATTACATTAGAATTAAATAAGATCTTATCTAATTCTGATATACCAGATTTGGCTAGAAAAAAACTGGTACCGTAGTTTCTCATAGTGTTTCCATGATTTACTTAGCTCGTAGCATTTATTTAAATTTCACTATGCGCGTATACTCCAGAAACTTGGAACATTCGCCAAGGAAATGCCAGTTTTTTACCCTTCGTGAATGAATCAGGTCTGATTCATTCTGACAAACGGTCTGATTTGGAGAAAAATCGGTAACGGATTCTTAATCAGGCTAACACCCCTGTTCACATCAAGCTGTTGGCCAGGTACCGGGTCTTTGTGTTGGAACACTCACTCTATTCATTCATCTGGCCTTATGTGAGTTTTTTTATTCCCAAAACACAACACAAAACCAAATGAAACCAGATTTGAAATGGTTGAAGTAGTGAAAACAAATGCGACGGAGGTAACGATGGATCTTTCAAAAAACGATATTCAACTCTGCTTTGAACAGTGGAAAAATCGCTTGAAGCGGTGTAGAAATCGAGGAGAGAAATATCTAGGTAACTACTGTTAGAAAAATTATAAATAAAATTTTATACCAGTCTTAACTTAATTAGTTTTGGGATTTTTAAGAAAACGATATTTGATCGCCTCGAAAAACCATAGATTTGTTTTGTGGGTATAAAAAATTATTGAGATCTGAAGTTGTGCTGTTACTGCTATTCCTTTAGTAGATATACGAGGAATATTCGAAAAGTTCTCGACACGGCAGAGAAGACGCATGCAGATATGATCAAATCGCTGGCTAAGATATTGTCAATTATTATTCTATAGATGACGTTTTACGAAGTGTTAGATAAATTCAGTGCATTTGGTTGTTTGGGAGATCGAGTAAAGCAAAATGTTTTAATATTTTCTGAAAAAAGGGCCGGTGCGGGGTCGTAGCTAATGATTTTTCTATCAAAGTAATATGAATCTTTTCCATAGAAGGCAAAATACTCAAATAAACTTAGAAAAAATTAAACTGTGGCACACATAAATAACTTTGGACAATCCATAATATTGTTCTATATGAGGGATCTTAAATTAAAACAAATGGAGTGTGTTCCAATGAAAAGTAGCCTGCTCCTATTGTATCGACATTTTCTGAAAAAGGATAAAATCGAAGTTCAAGCTGCAGGTTACAACTAAATGGAAGCTTGGGCAGCCGAACGATTTTTTTGTTAGGGAAGTACGAATCTTAGGGGTTATGTAGCGGATAATTGATAAAAAGTTTTCACTTCACACAATACAATATAATTTCCATGAACAAGAACAAGAAATTTGGCTACATTAAAGACAAGTTATTAAAATTATTCTCCTAATTGACGTTACCGTGAATACGTATTTAATTTGTAGTTAACAAACGTCAAATTATTTTAATATTATTGCTAAAATACATGTTATTTATTTGCGTCTACGTTTATTAAAGTTATGTATATCTAAAATGATAGGAACGGTGAAGATATAGCTGCGGCCCGTCTTGTCGTCTATTATTACCATATAACCGTATCACGATCATGATAGGTACGCAGTTTGTCTGGTTTTCTTTGTAATCCGTATCCGTATCCCATGTTTTTATTTACCACAAATGATCATAGTTCGACGTTGTTTGCTGTGAGAATAATGTCTTCATCTGTATTAACGACATGATCAAACCTATAAACTGTGTACTTATTTAGGTAGTAATAAATAAACTTTAAAAATGTGCGATGCAGCTTACGCAACGGAATGGTTGAATTTAATCGCACATGTCTTTACTGGTTGTGTTCGTATCATTCCTTTGATGTATCTGTAAAATACCGTCCTAACATGGATCATAGTCAGTATGTTCATTGGATATCATGACACATATACATGATCTACAGACATGGTCCTATCTGCAATAGTTGTCAATGGTGAACTGTGACCATGATACAATAAGCTGATACGTCACAAATCTAAATGCGGCTTTAGTAGATCAATAAAAATATCAATATTTAGTCCCGAAACTATTCGCTTACTATTCTATTTATTAAAAGGAACTTGATTTTGATACACTATACCTACCTATAATTTAATATTAATTGTATGTCACAAAAACTACAACGCATTCTTTATCTATTGAATTTACTGTGAGTACTCAATATGAATTATGTATAAAGTGGATAATTGGATGCCATAAAAGAGAATAATACCTACTTTGGTCAATAATAAGTAGACATTATTTTTTTTATATAAATCCCCTAATTAGACACAGCATAAATCTGTTAAGATGAGGAAATTACTTATATGATGATTTTTGAACATATCTTTCTATATTTTAACATTTCAATATTTTAATTATCTTACACGCAAGATGACTACAAATTTCTTTCATTTACAGGTGCAACCATCAGTTGTTTTGGGCAGTGTGCCACTTGTACCAGCTAAAGGTGCATATAAGGAATTAAAACTGACGGATGCTATCACCATGTTGGTACCCCACCCGCCTCTGTTTCCATTGTCCAGACTGCATATCCCCGTATTTGTAGACCGACAGAAAGCGAAATTATTGACGGCAATTGTTGTAAGGTAAGTGCATCCACTACATTTTTTTTAGTGATTTGTAGGATTTAAACAACATAATGGTTTAGACAAAATAACTTTTTCATTGAATCTTTTGTCCTTTACCTTGGCATATTCCGACTAGAAGTCGGCGAGATTGCCAAAACCAGATAAAAATCGACAGGTGAAAAATACATCTGTTCAAGATTGCACAATAAAATGAGGTGGTAGAAACTAGAGTGCCCATATGATTATTATTCATTTTAACATTTACCGTGAAATGTGAAATTTTATTTTCCAATTTTCAATTCATTATTTCATTTTCGATAAAAATTAAATTCTACAATGGAGAGTCCATGTTAGGGTGGGCGCATGTTCGTAACATTGTTATCTTTAAAAAAATATATATTTTTTATTTATTAAAGGACATGAAATTTTACAATTTTAAAATATACAGGGTGATTCAGGTTTAATCTGGATAACTTCAGGAAACGATAGAACAGGTTAAAATAATGTTCATTCATGATGTAAACTTATTTCTATAAATAGCACCATTTCGAAGATACAGAGGGTTGAAGTAGGATTTTTTTTCCGTTTTTCCCTCATAACTTTTGAACCACTCATCCGATTGAAGTGAAATTCGGAACACAAATACTCCTTATGATATTACATAAGCTCCTTAAGTTTGAAACCACCTACCCCTCTTAGAATTTTATGTGCTACCCCCCTCTTACATTATTTCAAAACTTAAAAAATTGATTAATTTCAATAAAACAGCTGCACATCACCTTTGCCTTATTAATTTTGAAACTCTCATCTCTTGTTTTTTTTTTCGATATTTGGCCAAGAGACGAAAAAGTTTCAAAATTAATGATGATATGATAATGCAAAGGTGGTGTGCAGCTAATTTGTTGAAATTAATTAATTTTTTTAAAGTTTTGAAATAATGAAAGAGTGGGGTAGCACACAAAATACACTTCTAAGAGAGGTAGATGGTTCGAACTTAAGGAGCTTATGTAAGATCATAAGGAGTGTTTGTGTTCCAAATTTCACCTCAATCGGATGAGTGATTCAATACTTATGAGGGAAAAACGGGGAAAAAATTCCTACTTCAACGCCCCCTATCTCCGAAACGGTGCGAAATAAGTTTATATCATGAATGAACATTTTTTAACCTGTTCTATCGATTCCTGAAGTTATCTAAATTAAACCTGAATCACCTGTATACGGGGTGGTCCACTTTTTTGATCAAACTTCAAGAACCAATACATCACCAAAAAATAATGTTTCCTAAATAAACCCTACCCGACAAATGTTTACTTTTTGAGATACAGCACGTTGAAGTTTCCCGAAAAAAACAATATATTTTAGATTCTCCGTTTAATTTGGGTCAAAAAATTATCCTTGTAAGTTTTTCGTACCTATTACAATTTTCAAGTAAAATTTATTTACTTATTTATTATTATTACTAATACAATGCACCTACAAGTTACAGTTGAATTAACGACAATAAAATAATTACTGTATCAATTCATTAATTAATATTTAATAAAACTATTGAAAATAATTACAGCTACATAACATCTAACGAAGTTGTTCAAAATGCCCACCTGCTGCATTAATACATATTTCACATCTTCGTATTAAATAATTTATTCCCGCTATGATTTCACGTGGTCTGCTTGAAATTGTCACAGGCGTCTACTATTCTTCTCTGCAACTGTCTTCAATTGGTACAGGGTAAACATCATTTTTCGCAATTCCACGTACATAGTAGTCAAGGCGGTTAAGATCTGATGATTTAAGAGGCCGAGGCACCGACCTCTCCCCTCCACATTAAACAACGGTTCATATGGCAAACGTCCTATCCAGCGGTTCTAATAATTTGCATTCATCCAATTACGAATTATTTGGCCAGAATGAGCTGGAGCTCCATCCATTTGGAACCAACTGTAATATCTTTGGTTTAAAGGAATATCTTCCATTAATTGAAAAAAGTTATTTTCCAGAAAATTGGCAAATGATGCCGAATTTAGCCTTGGAGGTAATACATAAGGTTCACAAATATCCCATCACACTTAACCAGATGTTGACACTAAATTCTTGCTGGTATGATCGGCGTCTCACTCCATAAGGATTCTCATGGGTCCAAATATGACTGTTGTGATAATTAAATGTGCCTCTTCTTGTAAAAGAAGTATTGTGAGAAACAACTACTTTGGGGGCTACATACTCCACCCAGCATTAAATTACACCTGCTATTAAAACAGGGATGGTTACCCAAAACTGGAACAGGTATTTGTGATGTGGACCATCCGTCCAATTCTATATTACGCTAAAGACGATTGCGGCACTGTACTGTAGGTACTTGGAGTCAAATTCTAAAATATTGTGGTTTGAGAATTTTAAAAAGTGATTCCAATTTACATCGACGCACCTGGTACGTAACGCAACTCGTACCAGAAAAATGTAATTAATACCTATCTTATGGGCTTAGTGAGTGTTTGTTTAAATTAAATTAATTCTATAGGTATGTGAAGAGTTCTAGGTACAGATTTGTGTAATACATCGCCGTCGGNAATATTTCAAACTAACGGTGTTGCGGAAAACAACTATAGGTATTTGTGATGTGGACCATCTCCGTCCGTCCAATTCTATATTACGCTAAAGACGATTGCGGCACTGTACTGTAGGTACTTAGAGTCAAATTCTAAAATATTGTGGTTTGACAATTTTAAAAAGTGATTCCAATTTACATCGACGCACCTGGTACGTAAAGCAACTCGTATCAGAAAAATGTAATTAATACCTATCTTATGGGCTTAGTGAGTGTTTGTTTAAAATAAGTATATTAAACAAATTCTATAGGTATGTGATGAGTTCTAGCAGAAAACACTATATCAATGAGAAGCGACAGCAAGGCTTTCTGCGTTAACAGTTTTCGTATGCGCATGCGCGAATTAGGTTGTGTTGTCAGTTGCCAGTGGCTGTCAGAGCCGTCAAATATAAATAGAAGAAACGAGTAATAGTTTTTTGGCGGTGGACAGTTGTGTTGTATAATGTTAATTGATAGTGGATTTATTTGTATTGTATTTCGTTTCCATCTACAATTAGAATCAACTTGAAATCAATAAAATGCATGGTTATTATTGTGCTTTTCGCAATTGTTCATCCAAAACTGGTGAAAGATCAACCCTTTTGAGATTACGTAAGGATTAGAAAGGTAATTATTATTATTATTTTAAGTACCTACCTATAAATGTAAATTAGAAAAAAGTATTTTGATTTTTAAAATAATGTGGTATGTTTTCTTGTAATATGGTATTGCATAAGTATAGAGAATATATTTAGGAGAATTTTTATTTTTGTTTGCAGTGCTCGAGTGTGGATAGAAACTTGCAATAGACTCGATTTTTTGCCTAGGATTGTGGATGTATATAAGAATTATAGGCTTTGTGAACACCATTTCGAAACCAAATATATTGGTAAGGGAATGTAAGAATAACCTTATTGCCAAACGGAATACCTATACAGTTTCCTCAACTTAGAAATGGGCAAGAAGAGCTAGAGGCAAAAATTGTGGAGGATTGTCCCAAAGAAGTTATTGCATTGTCAGGTACCTATTTTTAAAAAACTATTTCAAATATTGCAGAAAAATAGTATATCTGTTTAATAAAAATATTAGTTGTAAAACATCTTGTTTTATTTTTTTTATATATTATACCTAATTTGTCTACATTTTACCACAGTTATCCTTGTATTATAAGAATAATGTTTGATACTGATGCAGTTCGTTCAGTGTACATCTATTCAAAAGTGTAACTTCTCTCAGTGTAAACGATTGTGTTTCTGTCAAATCGGNAAGACGCTGCACGTATAGTGTGAATTACACCCCTCAAAACCCATAAGATACAATACAAGTTTTGTTTAATTACTTCAACGATAAACAAAATAGTGTTAATTACAAAGTTTCCATTGTCCAGGTCCAATTCATATTGTTACAAAGCAAACTAGTCCGGCCGGATTGTTAAAGTAGTTCGGACTTATTCAATCTCCTCTGTTCCTATCACAAACATTAAACCAGGCTAGACTAGATACTAGAACTGGAACTGTTTGTTCTTTGGAATAGGTATTTTTTTGGAACTGGACTAATTGGAACTGATCCATAAAATTCCTCGGATCAGTCAACCCTATTAAGCAGGGCCGGCTCCCTACTAGAAATCGGAACCGGGTCAGCAAAATGAGTCGGATTTCTCATCTCTCAGGTATTTTTTTTGGAACATTCATAGCTCAAACCCACCAGACATAGACCGGTTTTAGACTTATTAATCCTCGCCAGTATGTCACAAGTGAGACAACCGATGAACGATCCACCTGCTTTAATAACGTTACTCCAGACAAAGATGTATGTACAGTGCCTTTATAAATTCATGAGTCCCACGTTACCGCGACTGTTAGGCAACCAAACTTACAATGGAGTTAATGATTAACACACAATTCCCTAAAGACAGAAAATGAGTACACTGGAGTAGTGATGTGTCGTTTATGAACGATCCGGTCATAATGACCGAATCTTCTAAAAGACCCGTGATTGACCCGTTCACGTTGTGTGACCCTATCACTTATCGTTCATTTGAGCACAAAACTTTTATATCTTTTTTAAAGGCATTTGTAGAAAAGCATAGAGATTCTGGTAAACATTACTAAATTGTACGATACGCATAAAGAACACGTAGAATTACAAATGCCACTGGATTGACATTACATCTAGGTCCCTAGTCGGTAATGTTTCTTTGATAATTTCTGAACCACCAACTTGAGGAAATCAAATTGACTAAGCGCCCAAACAAATCTGGTCACGTGGGGCTCAGACATTTATTAAGGCACTGTATATGCATAACAAAGCGCAGATGGAGGTTCCATGTAACTATATATGGTCACTGCTACTCCCCACCTAGGCTGTTCAATATAGCCATGCCGGTAGAAAGTGACCTGTCATTTCTCAGGTACTATTAACACGACCTGTCTCGCCAATTGAGAGAATGGAATATTTCAAACTAACGGTGTTGCGGAAAACAACTATTACTATGCGTGCTACATGCAGTAGATTATATCTGCAATACCTAAAATGATCCTAGCTTTTCTAAAATCTAAATTTAAAGAATATAAAAGTATTTAAAAATAAAATCTTGAATATAAAAATAGAAATTCTACATTAATGCGAGTACACTGTATACTCGACTGTACGTTAAATGTTCTTTACATTCCCACAACTTTTTTATACCACTTATTAGACGACGGAAAAAATGAAATAAAAAGGAAATTCTCAATAGACAGTGACCGTGATGTGAATATTCACACCACGCAAGTTATCTAATGAGGTAATTTTTCACGAATAACATTTTAAAAATTTTATTAAATCTTCAACATTTTTCTCAGTAAAATAAAATTTCCGTTTTATATAAGTAATGGAAACTATTAAATTTTCGAATAAAATGAAATATGAGCACAATCAATGTCATGTAACATTAACTGCTCATTTTATATCAGGTCAACTGAATTAATAGATGTTATTAATAACTTAACAAACAGTAATTCGACTGGGCACGATAATATTTTGGTTATAATAGTAAAAAAAAGTGCGTATCTAATTAGTGATGTTTTATGTGAAATTATTAATGATTGTTTTAAAAATGGCATTTTTCCGGATATGTTAAAGATTTCAAAAATAATATGTCTATATAAAAAAAGGTGATCCTAAGCAAATTTCAAATTATAGACCTATTTAGTTATTTTCTATTTTTTCTAAAATCATTTCTCCCCAAATCAACATGGTTTTAAGAAAAATCATTCAATTACTACTGCCTTACTAAGTTTTCTGAATTATGTTTGTAATCAGTTAGATAAAGGACAAACAATAATTGCGTTATTCATAGACCTTTCAAAGGCGTTCGATTGTGTGAATCAAGAATTGCTTTTAACTAAACTAACTTATTATGGTTTACAAGGAAAATGTANTGTTTCTTTGGTAATTTCTGAACCACCAACTTGAGGAAATCAAATTTACTAAGCGCCCAAACATATCTGGTCACGTGAGGCTCAGACATTTATTAAGGCACTGTATATGCATAACAAAGCGCAGATGGAGGTTCCATGTAACTATATATGGTCACTGCTACTCCCCACCTAGGCTGTTCAATATGGCCATGCCGGTAGAAAGTGACCTGTCATTTCTCAGGTACTATTAACACGACCTGTCTCGCCAATTGAGAGAATGGAATATTTCAAACTAACGGTGTTGCGGAAAACAACTATTACTATGCGTGCTACATGCCCCGCCCAGCAGTAGATTATATCTGCAATACCTAAATTGATCCTAGCTTTTCTAAAATCTAAATTTAAAGAATATAAAAGTATTTAAAAATAAAATCTAGAATACAAAAATAAAAATTCTACATTAATGCGGGTACACTGTATACTCGACTGTACGTTAAATGTTCTTTACATTCCCACAACTTTTTTATACCACTTATTAGACGACGGAAAAAATGAAATAAAAAGGAAATTCTCAATAGACAGTGACCGTGATGTGAATATTCACACCACGCAAGTTATCTAATGAGGTAATTTTTCACGAATAACATTTTAAAAATTTTATTAAATCTTCAACATTTTTCTCAGTAAAATAAAATTTCCGTTTTATATAAGTAATGGAAACTATTAAATTTTCGAATAAAATGAAATATGAGCACAATCAATGTCATGTAACATTAACTGCTCATTTTATATCAGGTCAACTGAATTAATAGATGTTATTAATAACTTAAGAAACAGTAATTCGACTGGGCACGATAATATTTTGGTTATAATAGTAAAAAAAGTGCGTATATAATTAGTGATGTTTTATGTGAAATTATTAATGATTGTTTTAAAAATAGCATTTTTCCGGATATGTTAAAGATTTCAAAAATAATATGTCTATATAAAAAAATGTGATCCTAAGCAAATTTCAAATCATAGACCTATTTAGTTATTATCTATTTTTTCTAAAATCATTGAAAAATTACTGTCACAGAATAATAATTTCTAGAACAAAATAAACTTTTCTCTCCAAATCAACATGGTTTTAAGAAAAATCATTCAATTACTACTGCCTTACTAAGTTTTCTGAATTATGTTTGTAATCAGTTAGATAAAGGACAAACAATAATTGCGTTATTCATAGACCTTTCAAAGGCGTTCGATTGTGTGAATCAAGAATTGCTTTTAACTAAACTAACTTATTATGGTTTACGAGGGAAATGTATTGATTTACTAAGATCATATCTTTGCATGAGAAAACAATATGTAGATTTTTATTATGAAAAATCTGATCAACTTGAAGTATGACAAGGGAGCGTTTTGGACCCCTTGCTTTTTTGTTGTATATTAATGACATAGGAAGATCAATAAATATTTTCCACTGTGACTTTGCTGACGATATTACCTACAATTATTGTATCAAGTGCTAAATGCTTGAAGGATACCATAAGAACGTTAAACTCTAATATATCAACTGTTTTATATTATTTTGAGAAAAATTGTTTGGTTATAAATAATGATAAAACTTTTTTATGCATACGATTGAACGTGATTATATATCTAGTTTTTTTTTTTAAATTAAAAATCAATCTGCCAAACAGGTAACTGAATTTAAACTGTTAGGTTGTTGGTCACGCCCTAAATTGGCAAGCCAATGTAAATAAGGGTTGCGGTAAATGTGCATCTAGTTGTTATGCTTTAAATCGCTTACGTCAAATATCTGGTATTAACACTGTTAAAACTTTATATTTTTCAAATTTTGAAAGTCACCTGAGATATGGTCTAGTCTTTTAGGGAAATATTTAAATGGCATTGGGGGTTGAGTAATATTTATTTTGAAAGTTCTTACAATTCTCTTTACAACAGACTTAGATTTTAAAATTTAAATTATGTTTAGTTACTTACTTACTACTTAGTTGATTAAATGTTAAAATTGATGACCGCCCGCTTCCATACGAGAATAAAGCTTTTGTTCGAAACATTTGCGCACGTTCCGAATCATTTCCGGAGTGATTCGACGGCATTCGTCGACGATTCTTTGACGCAAATCTTCCAGAGACGCTGGTTGTGTTTTATAGATTTTACTTTTTAGGTATACCCCACAAAAATAAATCAAGGGGCGATAAATCCGGTGATCCTGGAGGCCACTCAATGCTGTCTCTTCTCCCAATCCAATTCCGTAGAAAACGTTGGTCCAAATACTGACGGACAATTAACGCATAATGCGGAGGAGCACCGTCCTGTTGAAAAATCAAATGATTTTCATCATACTCTGGAACATTTTCAATAATATCAGTCAAGGCAGGATCAATAGCGTCTTCCAGTAATTGCAAATACATTTGGCCAGTCAAATTACCAGGTAGAAAAAAAAACACCAGCCGGTCACCGAAAATTCCAGCCCATACATTTAATTTTTCNAGATTTTACTTTTTAGGTATCCCCACAAAAAGAAATCAAGGGGCGATAAATCCGGTGATCGTGGAGGCCACTCAATGCTGTCTCTTCTCCCAATCCAATTCCGTAGAAAACGTTGGTCCAAATAATGACGAACAATTAACGTATATTGCGGAGGAGCACCGTCCTGTTGAAAAATCAAATAATCATCATACTCTGGAAAATTTTCAATAATATCAGTCAAGGCAGAGTCAATAGCGTCTTCCAGTAATTGAAAATACATTTGGCCAGTCAAATTACCAGGTAGAAAAAAAAAACACCAGCCGGTCACCGAAAATTTCAGCCCATACATTTAATTTTTTTGGTTGCTGTGTATGCATCTCCTGAAAACTCTTGGGTTTGAATCGGACCAATAGCGGCAATTGTGACGATTTACCGTTCCGTTCAAGAAAAAACTGCATTCATCATTAAAACAGATGTTAAAAAGGAACTGTGGATCGTTGCCTGCTCGCTCACTCACTATTTCGCAAAATTGCAAACGGCGGTAATAATCATCCTCATAAAGTTCCTGGACTAAATGTATTTTGTATGGATGGAATTTATTCTTCTTCAAAATAGTTTGTATGCTAGTTCGATTGATCCCAGACACAGATGCCAGCTGCCTCGTACTTAATGTAGGATCAATATGAACTTGTCCCAAAACTGCAACTTCATTAGCTTCATTAACTATAGGTTTTTTAATTTCTCGTTTTTTATTGACTACGTTCCCTGTCTCTTGAAATTTTTTTACTAACTCTAGAACATACTTCCTCCTGACATGTCGATCTTGATATTGTTCATTAAATAGCTGAGCTGTTCTATTCGCACATTTATTGTTCTTA
Source organism: Anoplophora glabripennis (assembly GCF_000390285.2). Classification (NCBI taxonomy): domain Eukaryota; kingdom Metazoa; phylum Arthropoda; class Insecta; order Coleoptera; family Cerambycidae; genus Anoplophora; species Anoplophora glabripennis. The sequence goes on from NW_019416939.1 coordinate 119,662, forward strand.
AAGTAAAACGAAATGATATCTACCCTTTCCGCAATGGAATAAACCATAGTGTTTAATTTTCAAAAACACAATTAAATAAACTACCAACCAACGCTTCCAAATAATACTAATAGAAAGTAATTTGGAATCCACTAATTTTACGTTCATTGTGTGTGTATAGCATTAATTTGTTTTTTACAATTGTGTTTTTTTACGAAAGTGATAACAAATCGCCAAAAACCAATGTAACGCAAGAAATACTAAATTTATACCATTGGCGTACTTAACCCGAATGACTGACATTTTTACCGATACTTACTAATTGTTTGTACATAAGTTTCAACTTTAAAATCAAAATTCTTAATAAGTATTGGGCGGAATTATAAAATTTAAAGTCTGTTGTAAAGAGAATTGTAAGAGCTTTCAAAAGAAATATTACTCAACCCCCAATACCATTTAAATATTTTGGGGTGATGCTTACCCTTGCTTGGGGGTGAAAGTGGCGGAGTTAAAAATACCAGCAAAGAATGTCCCCCTTTAATCTAAAATCGACGGGTCTGAGCGTTTTTCTACAATCTTGACACAGTTCCTGAAAATGGCTCTGTTTCGTTTCCATTTGATCACCCTGTATAATAAACTCGTAGTAAGTAACTAAGTTATGACAATAAAGAAATTCTTTAGGTTATTTTAAGGGAAAAAGGTCTGGGGACATTATTTATAGTGCGCCACTCCTGCAGTGAAGCAGCTGCAATTGATAAGAATATCAAATACCTACCTACTTGGGTTGTTTAAAATAAAACAAAATAACTTCATAAATTATATTGGAAAGGAAAAATATTGCTAAGTACCAGCTAAATTATTACCTATAGTGTAACATTCCTGTGAATTTCTACAAAATCAACTGTACTTTTAACTTTCAAAATGAATGTTTTCATTTTAAACTTCGTCGAGTCGTCGGATTAGTTTCTAGAGTTTTCTAACTTTGCAATAAATTGACGGTCCAGCTGAGAATTTGTCCAAACTGTGCCTTTAGAGTGAATGTTCTAAGTGACAGTTGTTGAAATTAGTTTGCAGGCTTTCAATTCAGAATTCACTTTTAAAATTACTTTTTTTTATCTACCACCCACATACTTTCCATGACGCTTAATCTAATAGAGATAAGTATTTTTCTAATGAAGTTAAATTAAAAATAGACATTTTACAGTTTTTATTTTATTAAATTTATCTTGCACTTTATTGATCATTACATACAGGGTGTTTTATAAATGAATATGATGTTTTAACCCAACTTACCGCTAGATGCCTTTAAAATTTTAATAAGTATTATCCAAATAACTCTAAAACGCTTTGTCTCATTGAAATGAATTTGGCATGATAGTATTTGTGTATTAATCACTTTTGACACAGCAATTGAAGTAATTGCATTTGCCTTCTTGTAATATCTAACGGTTATCATTATTTTATTAGTCACCACGAACACAGATGTGATTGTCAAAAATTTTATTTGAAAATAAAAATTTAACGAGGAAATTAGTAATTGTATGCTATTTCATGCGAATTATTGGAAATTGTCACCATTTTCAGTCACATAAATTAATTTAAAAAAATATATTCGCAAATTATCCTAATTCTGCAAACGGTGGTTTCTTATCGAATTCATCTAATTTAATGCTTGTTAAATAAGAATAATCACAGATATTCAAATTTGTGTCACAATTTACAGGATGGGACAACTCTGAGATGAGTACAATTATGTATTTTTTTTCTTGCTGAATTCAGCCCTTACAGGTACCTCATTACAGTTACCAAAAATCCACTTGATATCACACTCCTAACAAGAGTTACTAGCATCTTCGCGGACCCTTGCGTCTGTCAAATTTTTTCTTTAAATATTAATATCTCAAATTCTATAACTCCTAGGAATAGGGAATTTTTAATAACGTGACCATTAAATTTCACGTAGAATCCGAAAATGCAATAATATATATGGTGTCCTATTTAAAATAACGAAGTTGGTGTCGACTTCCTGTATAAGCGGAAGTGCTGAAGAGTTCTAAATATGTTAGTTGTGTTCGTCCCATGGACTTTGCCATGTTGCCAATTTTTCAAATTTTTCGTAACAGTACTTTCCTAGTTATCGATCGACGCAGTTCCCGATGGGGGGACACCCTGTATAGTATTATTCTAAAAAAAATTCTATCATTTTCTAAACCTGCATATGCTCTTCGAGAATTTATTTGCATTCCCATGAATTTAGGTATTGGGAGGCACTTAAACGGCTTAATTTATTTTTGTTTAAAATCCTTACAATTCCTGTCTTAGAGATGTCCGTATCACGTACTGCTTCTCTAGTAGACTTTTCGGGATTTTCATGAAAATATAATAAAATATGCAATTGTACATGTTCATTTCTGATGCAATGCTTTAATTTTCTTTTTAAAGTTTTTCGATAATCAAATTCTCTAACAATTCGTGAAATTTTTTTTTGCATGGACCTTCTCTAATATTGCCAAATTCCCGTCTATAGCGTCGCTGGGCAGCTGCACCATTTTTATTATTTCCAATATATGCACAAATTATGTCAAATTTTTCATTAATAGTATAATGCATTTTGTAATAACGCGCTACAAACAGGTGAAGAAAAAGCAATAACATATTAGACATAGTATTTAATTGTCATCACAAGACATAACGAGTATGTATATTGTTTTCATTGCCTTCTCGATTAAATAAAACTATTGGAGATACTGCCTTCAGAATTATACTTTGTCTAATAATATTGGTTAAACCGCTGTATGGATTATATTATATAATAATATGTGCATGTGTGGTTAGATTCGAAAAAATACGTAAATTCAAAAAATCTAAAAATACGCGTTATTGTAGTTTTCAGTTTATCGATTTACATGGAGGAGCGAAGGCAAAATCGCGACGTTTTGTGTGAAGTAATAGTTTTTACTGGAATCGAAATTGAATTTGTATAACTAGTGTTTAGTGAAGCGCCTTTGTGTCGTATGTGTACAACTTAAAAGTTATTTCAACGTTTATTGACGGCGGAGTGTATTTTTGTGTTTCAATTTTCAAGTTTATGTGTGATATTATGAAAAAGCATGTATACGAATCAAGAAAGAGTTGATATGGTTAGAGACTAAGTTTTGGTAGGAGAAAACGATACTCCTGCAAAACGATATCAGATTATCCCGACCAATAGGTAAATACCGAATAAGAACATGGATCTTAATAAGGTAGGGTAAGATACTCCATGAACATGTTTGTTGACATGTTTAGTCAACATATTATTTGTTTATTTTTGTGTGTATTTCTTATATCATTATTTATATATTACTCTGAGTTTTCTGTTAGATAACTTGTTCCTTATTTAATAGAATTATTAAATTTTGGGATTATATAAGTCCAATCACACTTACAGCCTGTATAAACTTATTTTTGCCTGAGACGTGATTTCTTTTAAAATTATACATTTCCTCACCCAATTAACTTTGATTAGGTACACTAAAACTTAACCTGAGATTTTTATTTTCTTAAAACGTAAAATGAGGGTAATATTTAATCCTAGCACTTTATACGTCCCAAATAACTCATAAATTCAATTAAGTACTACCATTTTCACCTCATATACCCAGATATTCGTTCCATTAAGCCTCCCCTTTTATAACCATAGTGTCAGTGTCCGGGTGTTCATAAATTTGACTAATCACCACACTTCAAAACGTATAAAAATTTGCAATGTCAGTCATTCACGAGTGGCTCTGATTTTTAGTTAGTTTTATTGAAACTTCGAAGCTTACTAAAAGCATGCAGTTTGCTCAATTTAAATCAATTTTAAAAAAATAAACAGTGACAACCTGGACATCCTACATAAGTAGTAAAAAATATAAATTTAAAAGATAATAAGTCGTCTAAAAAGAACAATAGTTTGACAAAAAGCAACATATTAGGTACATTTTTTATAAAAACATTGGTAATGCCTTATAAAACATACCCATTCCAACCAGTGTCGTACTGGCACGTACCAAATAGTTTGTTTGACCGTTGATTTAACATGTATAAAAAAAAATGTTTAAAATGTTAAACCTACAACTAGACGGGGTGAGTCAGTTTTTTGAAGTAGGATTCCAACAGTTGATAGACATTCATTTTTTAATAAGAAAAGTTCCTACGAACCTAGGTCTTAGAACGCTTCGTTTGTGAGATATAGGGTGTTGAAGACAAACTTTTTTTTAAGAATTTTTATTAATATTTCTAAAACATCAACAGATATTAAACTGAAATTTGGTATTAATAACACATTAGTTATGGTGAATAAAACAGAGATATTTGTTATCCATTTCACCCACCAGTGACGTGTCTGAGGTGGGTTACTGCCTCCTTTAAAAAAATTATTCGTACGCCCGTGGATTTGCCGGAATATTTGGTGTCCCGAAATTCATGCAACAAAATTTGGTCACAGATTCTTAAGACAAATTTAAGGGACACGTATTTTTTATTTTTGCCAAGTGGCCCCTTCTTTCGTAGTTACAGCCCCCTGAAGTCCGCCCCTAAGAATAATCTTTTTTTTATATCTCAGAACCCTGTTGTACGAGAATCACTAAATTTGGTACACAAGGGTTTTATGACATGTGGAATTTGATGGTGCCACATATTTTGGCGGGGAACCCCCTTAAACCATTTTTCGTGGGCCCCCTTGTCTTTGGAGCCAAAAAAAATTGATTACACATTTGAATTTCTTAAAAATTATCAATCCACTAGAAAGCCATTAAATTTATAAACTTTTTGTCTGTTTATACTTTTTTCGTAAAAGGCAATGTTTTCGAGAAAAATGTCAAAATGTAATCGAATGCATATCGTGATTCGCCATTTTCCTCAAAAACATTGCGTTTTACGAAACAAATATCAAGAGACAAAAAAGTTTTTAAATTCAATGGCTTTCTAGCTAACTAATAATTTAAAAAAAAAATCAAATTTGCGATCAAATTTCTCTGCTTCCACAGACAAGGGGGGCCCACGAAAAAGGGTCTTAAGGGGGTTTCTCGCCAAAAAGCGTAGCACTGTGAGATTCCACATGTCATAAAACCCATGTGTACCAAATTTAGTGATTCTCGTACAACATGGATTTGAGATATAAAAAAGACTTCTTAGGGGCAGATTTTAGGGGGCTGTAACTCCGAAAGAGGGGGCCAGTTGGCAAAAAGAAAAAATACGGGTCCCCTAAATTTGTCTTAAGAATCTATGACCAAATTTTGTTGCATGCATTTCGGGACATCCTGTATTTAATGTGATCAAAATGCCAATTTTACTCGAAATCCATAACGATATCAAAATTTTCTTAGAGCAAAAAAATCTTCTAAAATAGTGCTTATTCTTAAAAATATAAATTCTGGCATCACTGGTGTACACACAAAAAAATTACGGGGTAGCCAGTGGCGCACAGGCACTAGAAAAAGAACATCCTGTATATGTATCATAACCAAATTTTTTACTTACTTTGAACTTATATAAAAAATAAGTGTACCAAATTTGAGGTTTTTAAGAAAACTAGTTTTCAAATTATTTGAAAAAAACTAGGTTATCTAGTCTATATTTAGAAGGCTATATCTCAGTGCACTTTTGTATATAGGTAAGTTAGGCTAAATAGTCCTATTTTCATCTAAGGAACCGTAGGTCAAACGTTGTCCATCCTTTTCAGGGACACCCTGTATACATACTTGTACATACAGATAGACAGATTACATTATTGAATGTTTCACGCCTATTTGTGTGGACAATACTGGACTTCCTGGGTTGAATCGCATCTAAGAGTCTCGAGTCTTCTCAAATGAAATTCATCCCGAGAATTTAGTATTTTTAATTTATTAATGTGAATGTCGATACTAAATCTTCATTATGAAGATTAAGAAATAAAACTCATTCCAAATAGAGAACATTACAAGTCGAAGTAGAATGGAACCAATATAAATCGTTTCGAAATTTTGTTAATATGGCCAAAGTAAACAGGGTGTCAAAAATAAGTGCCAAAATTTTAACCGTTTTTTTAAAAACTTAAAAATTTTTCTACCCGTGGAGCCTATTGATGCAATATATTTATAATATTTAGACTAGCAATGAATTTTAAAATATCATATGCTACTCAGATATTCGTTAAATTCATATGCACCTTGTTAGTATTAATGCCAGACAAAAATGTAACTCCGAAAAATATTATTAGACAAAAGTTATTCCTTTTTCAAATGTTTAGAAAAATAAAAAGATCTCTTGCTGAAAATACTAACCCTACGCTTATTACTCATTTTAGATCTATAAATGTACCTGCAGTCACGTCTAAACTACTTGAGAAATTAACAGTTTAACGAATCCTATATTTGCTTAATTTTACTTGAATATAGTAAAGTAGTAAAGCATTTTGATAGTAATTTGTTGTTATTTTTTAAAAATTATAGACATAAAATGTTCTTTTAGATGACAGTTACTTAGAACATGTTTAAAGAAGAGGTTCCTTAGGGTAGTATATGGGACCCACTGCTGTTTTGTTATATATGTAAGATTTGGTTTAATTGTTTAAATTTTTTCATTTCATCAGTTGTCGATGATTCCCAAATTAATTATTCTTTTAATTCTGGTGGCCTTAATATAGCTGTTGAAAAAATATTAATTCGGATCTTGCTGCTATAAACAGATACTCTAATACTCACAAACTTATTAATAATGAAAGTAAAACAAAAACATTCATGCTTGGTCAGCATGGTCATTAAATTTTTGAAAATCAGTATTTAATATAGAATTATACTATTAGAATTATACTATTTACTAACGAAGCTGGTTTTACAAGAGAAGGTATTACAGCATGGCAGCTTGATTAATTGCAGAAAGTATTATCAAAAATTTGATGTTTAATAACACTTTAATAGCGATTTCCTGCTAAACGGTTACATTTATCGGCTTGAACAAAGAGTATGTACATAATCTTTTCTGATATTGTTTCTCTTTTCAATAATGTTTAAATTTCTGTGACGTGTAACAAGAGAAAAAAGATATGAACAAAACAAATTGTGAGTTCTAGCGGTGGATAATGAAACATTTCTCTGACTAGTCCAATAGAGATTCATCTACTTAGTGGGTGTGCCAAATGAGAGACTAATCGAACTAGAATTAAATAAGTTATTTAAATAGAAAAATAAAAAAATTGAACTTTGACAAGCTGTAACTTGCAAACAATAATTGACAATTCAAAAAAAAAATCATTACATACTACTATTATTTTAATCCATAAAATTACCTCCCGGAGTTTCCAGACCGACATCTCGATATGGATATTAGATTTAGTTAGCATCTACGAGTACAATCCGTACAGTATTTGTTGAATTCCAGGAAAAGAATAAGCCAATAAAGTTCTGTTATCGGAAGTACTGAGCAATTTACCAAAGTTATTTTCAGAATATTAAAATACGTATAGGTAAATATTATAAACACGCTGCGGTACAAAAAGAATAAACAAAGAAGCGTGCGTTTAAATAGCCTACTACAGCCCCTGCATTATTAGAAAGAGACGATAATTCTTAACAACAAATTCATAATGCTCGCATTAGGTTTTATTACAATATTAGAAAATTTGATCAAATTTCTACAATATTTAAACCTAATTCTAAATTCACTGCAAAAGTATAATTCGTTACCAGTAAATATTAAATCATCTAATGTTGCTACATTTCGAAAAGGAATCAAGGAATTTTTTACGATTAGTCGAGGTCTTATGTAGTATTCAACGTAATATGTACTACTTATATTGTATACTTTGATTAACTATTTTGGGTAAGAGATTTGTAATTATTTTTGTATTGTATTATTTTCTTTGTTATATTTGTTGTGTTAGAGTAGTTGTGCTGAGCAACTCTGATGGATCTTTACTAGATATTGCCAGTATAATTGTATGCTAGTGGAGACATGTAACTGGTAAAGTTTATTTATTTACTCTGTCTTAAAAAGTTTTAAATTTTCCTAATATATTAAAATATATTTTTTATTCCTCGCATTTTGTTATTTAAAGTTGCCATTTGCAAAAAAATTCTGATAATTTTTCTTAAGGTAATTCTAACTAAACACTATTTTTATTAATTAAATTTTGCATTTACCGAGTTTAAATCTGCAACACAATACGTTACAGTGCAGCGGTTACACTTTTAATTGCCACTTCATGAAAAATGTGTATCGCACCCATAGACCACCGCACTGCTGTCGAAGCGTACATATAAAATTGATATTAAAAAAAAAGTCAGAGATGAATAAAATTAAATAAAATATCGCCCCTTTGTCTACTTTGCTAAATGCCAGAATTTATGTTTTAATAACTTCGGTTTGTCGATACTTCATCTTTATCATATTTAACTAATATTCAATTTGATTTTTTTCAGAGCCCGGGTGAAAAACGGAATTCGTATTCAAGAAGCAGTGCCTGCTGGAGCACCAGCTTGGAACATTACGGTTGACATCAACCCCAGACAAATTGGGGCTACCATAACCCTTGTCAGACGTGAACCTCCTGACACCGAGTCTGCAGCGGCCATTGGAGAGTGAGTTACCATCAGTTAATTAATATTGATTTGATAATTGATAGAGCGTTTATCCCGGACTAACACCATCCATCCCGAATGTCATCAGTTTCAATGAGAGTAGTCAATTGCTTGTTAATCATTATTTGACACTTGTACATTATTAAAGCTTTTCACCGTTTAGTGAAATAATCGCTTGTCCTTTTTATTTTTCTTTTAACATTATTGTTGTCTGTTTCCAAATATTGAATTATCATATTTAAATTCATTGTTAAATATTGAAAACTAGTTGAAAAGGAAAAGGATATGTTAATAAATATCCTGGTGTTTCAGGTACTTAATTAAAAATCTCAGTTTTTCTATCAACAAAATATTAAGGTATTTACATGACACTACACCAGGTACCAATAAAACGGAGTTAATTATTTTGGATGTAAATAAAATACCAGACGAATTATTAAAGGTGTAATTGCAATAAAGCAGGTACTCGTTTCATTTATTGTCTGAAATAGACGATCATTAGTGCTTGTGTCTCTGAGTGAACAGGTTGTATTGCATTGTGTTTTTGGTGTTTATGATTATAGTTTTTCAATTTGAAGTACGTCCGTACGATATTTGCCACTTTCTTGGAATTCTGTCTCAAAACCCGTTTCCCAACCGTGCGTCGCCGTCGGTCAGATCAGAAATGCTTGCCGGTCCGCAAAAAAATAACACTACTTTTTCAAAATTTTACTGAATAGATAACAAATTAAATATTTGAATTATCTATTTGCAAAGGATACGAGCAACATCAATTTTAATATTAAACAGACGGAAGCACCAATTGAATATTCTTCTGATTACATTAAGAATGATTTTTTTTATATATGTTGGTCTTCTGGATGTACTTGTTGAACCCATTACGATGATCCAGTTGCTAAGGTATTTTTTGCGACCTCACGAGAACGTTCGATTGTGTGGATCATAATAAATTATTGACAAAATTATATGCATATGGTGTAAGGGGCGTACCTTTAGATTGGATTACCTCGTTTTTGAAAGATAGGAGACAATATGTAAGCTTGACTCATCATTGTGATGAACACGGTGATTTACACAAAAGTTGAAATAGGAGTTCCTCACGGTTCAGTTCTGGGCCCGATACTGTTTATTTTATACATCAATGAATTAGATACTTTAATACCAGAAATGTTTCTTTCTATGTACGCCGATGATCAATCTGTTATTATTTCAGCTAAATCTGATAATGATGTAGAATATAAATGCAATAGGGTGTTAGATATCTTAAATAACTGGTACGTTTCTAACAAACAACACTGTAATGTAGAGAAAACTCAGTATATAAGATTTCACAATCGTCAAAAAATTTGTAATTCATTGAATTTAAAGATTGGAAAGCACAATTTGGTTAGTAATAATGCTATTAAGTTTTTGGGAATAGCTGTTGACGAAGGTCTAAATTGGAAATTACACTGTGAACAATTGAATATTAAGTTTAATTTCTGTGACATATTTAATTCGGAATGTAAAATCTGTTTTAACTAAAGAACAACTACTTAATATATATTACGGTTTAGTCGAGTCTAGGTTGAGGTATGGTTTGTGCTTATGGGGTAGTTCAACTTTATTTTCAGATATTTTTATTGGTCAAAAAAATATATTAATTGTAAGATGTATGGCAGGTGTTGCGAATACTGTGTCGTATAGGAATATATTTAAGGATTTTATTATCTGTATATGTGTATATAAATAAATATTAATTTTTGAAGAATAGGGATATTCACTGCATTAATACAAGTCAAAATGATAAATATCATATAAATTTTTTAAAATATAAAATTTCATTGAATTCACTTAAGATTTTTAATCATTTAAGTGATCACATTAAGCATGCTAAAAGTTTAAAAAATTTTAAAAATGTGCTAAAAGGATTTTTAGTCGAAAGTTGTTATTATACTTTAGACGAATTTTTTATAGTTTAGTTTGTAAGGCAATTATTTTGACTATTCCTATACAAATTTGTATTTTGTCTTAGAGGAAATAAAAAATTACTATTATCAAAAATTTATTCTGGCACATTTTCAATTTACTGGCCACTGCAATTCGTACACACTGCTATACATTTCAAGCCAACTTTCCTTGCATTACTGCAACTATTTTGGCAGTTATAAAATATTAATTTAAGAGAGGCTGGTCATTTTTCATTGTCTGCCCCAATCGAGAAAATTCCTCAATTCGTAACCATTTTTGCCTGTGCAAAATGAAAGTCATACCAATAAATTAAAACATAAATCGTATACAGGGTGTTTCTGAAATAAGTACGTTCCTTGAAAAGGGTTATAGAAAGCATGAAAACGAGCAAGTTTTTTTAAGCAACGGATGGTCTAAACTAGTGCTGGGAATCATATTCGAATAATTCGAATATTCGAATTAGTACTATCTATAAATTCGAATAAATGTAAATGTAACTATTCGAATAATATGACTATTCAAATTATTCGAATAATTTAACAATTTGAACAATCGAACATTTGANTTTCGGGCTGAAATTTTTACCACTTATTAAGGGTGAAAAAAGCCTCAAAAATCCTGAATTACAAGTGTCTGCGATGAAAATTGCATTAATTATTAGCAATTGAAAAAAACGGCAATTTTCGACCATTTTTGAGCTCTTGTGCATAAACAAATTATCGGAATTTAATCGGACTTTTCTCATTTTATAGGCTTATTTAATACTTACCTACCTTTTTTTGTATAAACTTTTTTCGCTGTGAATAATAGTTTTTTTACGCGAGTCAAAAAACCACTTTTCAATAACTTTGACCACTGTTAAAACAAAGTTTCCCAACTAGCCTCGAGTTGATTTTTTGATATTTTATTTATAACGGGTTTCCGAACAATATGCCGCAGAGAAACTTCTAATAGTATTTTTTTCCCGAAACAGGCTCTTTCATGTCTATAATGACTGGGCTATTAAGGATTTTCGAATTTTAACTTTATGTTGTCTGTGGATTTATGAATTATCTGTATATGTTTGTATAAATAAATATAAATTTTTGATGAATAGGGATATTCACTGCATTAATACAAGGCAAAGTGATAAATATCATATAAATTTTTATAAATATAAAATTCATTGAATTCACGGATATGTCTTGGTCTTAAGATTTTTAATCATGATCACATTAAGCATGCTAAAAATTTAAAAGTTTTTAAAAATGTGTTAAAAGGTTTTTTACGCTACAGTTGTTATACTTTAGGCGAGTTTTTTATGGTTTAGTTTGTAAAGCAATTATTTTGACAATTCCTATACAAATTTGTATTTTGTCTTAGAGGAAATCAAATTTAAAAAATAACCCACAGACTACTACGATTTTTTTTTTGGAATCAGTTTTTTCGAAAATTACTTTGGGGATTTTTTTTATTAAACATGTGGTAACGGGGCGTTCTTCGGTATCACTTAAAACCGCCGTGGCTCAAAATGTACCAATTTTTATCAAGGAAAATTTTTTTATACAACCTCAAACGTTTTATTTATTGAATTTGCGTTTCCGTTAAAAATGTAGATCGCATTGGAAATGTCTGAAAGTTATTGTAAATCTACAATATTGTTCCTCTACTTTCTTGACAAATTTAAGTATTAACGTAAAAACGTATATTCTTCTGGACTTTTCTAAGTTGCACATGCCTCCTTTATTCGGATCTGGAGAAGAAAAATATTTTGAGGCGGTACGAAATAGTTAAACGGGGAGGCTTGTAGAGATATCTAATATTTAAGTTATTTCTATTTGTTTATTTTAGAATATTTCAAACTTCCATTTCTTTTTTTACGTAATTTGTTGAAATAAATGCTACTAGCTATTACTTTTACGTTAATAGTTAAATTTGTCAAGTAAGTAGAGGAACAATATTGTAGATTAACAATAATTTTCAGACATTTCCAATGCCTTCTACATTTTTTTACGAAAACACAAATTCAGTAAATAATACTTTGAGGCTAGGTATATAAAAAAATATTCTTCTATAAAAATTGATGAAATTTGGGCACAATGGATTTAAGTGATGCGGAAGAACGCTACATTGTTAATAAAAAAAATCCCTAAAGTAATTGTCGAAAAAAAATTGATTGCAAAAAAAATCGTAATAGTTTGTGGATTAGCAATTGGATCATCGTAATAGGTTCAACCTTAGAGCATACAACTACTGGAGGCAGCGTAGACGATAATTCTGAACAACAAATTCATAATGCTCGCATTAGGTTTTATTACAATATTAGAAAATTTGATCAAATTTCTACAATATTTAAACCTAATTCTAAATTCACTGCAAAAGTATAATTCGTTACCAGTAAATATTAAATCATCTAATGTTGCTACATTTCGAAAAGGAATCAAGGAATTTTTTACGATTAGTCGAGGTCTTATGTAGTATTCAACGTAATATGTACTACTTATATTGTATACTTTGATTAACTATTTTGGGTAAGAGATTTGTAATTATTTTTGTATTGTATTATTTTCTTTGTTATATTTGTTGTGTTAGAGTAGTTGTGCTGAGCAACTCTGATGGATCTTTACTAGATATTGCCAGTATAATTGTATGCTAGTGGAGACATGTAACTGGTAAAGTTTATTTATTTACTCTGTCTTAAAAAGTTTTAAATTTTCTTAATATTTTAAAATATATTTTTTTATTCCTCGCATTTTGTTATTTAAAGTTGCCATTTGCAAAAAAATTCTGATAATTTTTCTTAAGGTAATTCTAACTAAACACTATTTTTATTAATTAAATTTTGCATTTACCGAGTTTAAATCTGCAACACAATACGTTACAGTGCAGCGGTTACACTTTTAATTGCCACTTCATGAAAAATGTGTATCGCACCCATAGACCACCGCACTGCTGTCGAAGCGTACATATAAAATTGATATTAAAAAAAAAGTCAGAGATGAATAAAATTAAATAAAATATCGCCCCTTTGTCTACTTTGCTAAATGCCAGAATTTATGTTTTAATAACTTCGGTTTGTCGATACTTCATCTTTATCATATTTAACTAATATTCAATTTGATTTTTTTCAGAGCCCGGGTGAAAAACGGAATTCGTATTCAAGAAGCAGTGCCTGCTGGAGCACCAGCTTGGAACATTACGGTTGACATCAACCCCAGACAAATTGGGGCTACCATAACCCTTGTCAGACGTGAACCTCCTGACACCGAGTCTGCAGCGGCCATTGGAGAGTGAGTTACCATCAGTTAATTAATATTGATTTGATAATTGATAGAGCGTTTATCCCGGACTAACACCATCCATCCCGAATGTCATCAGTTTCAATGAGAGTAGTCAATTGCTTGTTAATCATTATTTGACACTTGTACATTATTAAAGCTTTTCACCGTTTAGTGAAATAATCGCTTGTCCTTTTTATTTTTCTTTTAACATTATTGTTGTCTGTTTCCAAATATTGAATTATCATATTTAAATTCATTGTTAAATATTGAAAACTAGTTGAAAAGGAAAAGGATATGTTAATAAATATCCTGGTGTTTCAGGTACTTAATTAAAAAATCTCAGTTTTTCTATCAACAAAATATTAAGGTATTTACATGACACTACACCAGGTACCAATAAAACGGAGTTAATTATTTTGGATGTAAATAAAATACCAGACGAATTATTAAAGGTGTAATTGCAATAAAGCAGGTACTCGTTTCATTTATTGTCTGAAATAGACGATCATTAGTGCTTGTGTCTCTGAGTGAACAGGTTGTATTGCATTGTGTTTTTGGTGTTTATGATTATAGTTTTTCAATTTGAAGTACGTCCGTACGATATTTGCCACTTTCTTGGAATTCTGTCTCAAAACCCGTTTCCCAACCGTGCGTCGCCGTCGGTCAGATCAGAAATGCTTGCCGGTCCGCAAAAAAATAACACTACTTTTTCAAAATTTTACTGAATAGATAACAAATTAAATATTTGAATTATCTATTTGCAAAGGATACGAGCAACATCAATTTTAATATTAAACAGACGGAAGCACCAATTGAATATTCTTCTGATTACATTAAGAATGATTTTTTTTATATATGTTGGTCTTCTGGATGTACTTGTTGAACCCATTACGATGATCCAGTTGCTAAGGTATTTTTTGCGACCTCACGAGAACGTTCGATTGTGTGGATCATAATAAATTATTGACAAAATTATATGCATATGGTGTAAGGGGCGTACCTTTAGATTGGATTACCTCGTTTTTGAAAGATAGGAGACAATATGTAAGCTTGACTCATCATTGTGATGAACACGGTGATTTACACAAAAGTTGAAATAGGAGTTCCTCACGGTTCAGTTCTGGGCCCGATACTGTTTATTTTATACATCAATGAATTAGATACTTTAATACCAGAAATGTTTCTTTCTATGTACGCCGATGATCAATCTGTTATTATTTCAGCTAAATCTGATAATGATGTAGAATATAAATGCAATAGGGTGTTAGATATCTTAAATAACTGGTACGTTTCTTACAAACAACACTGTAATGTAGAGAAAACTCAGTATATAAGATTTCAAAATCGCCAAAAAATTTGTAATTCATTGAATTTAAAAATTGGAAAGCACAATTTGGTTAGTAATAATGCTATTAAGTTTTTGGGAATTGCTATTGACGAAGGTCTAAATTGGAAATTACATTGTGAACAATTGAATATTAAATTAAGTTCTGTGACATATTTAATTAGGAACGTAAAATCCGTTTTAACTAAAGAACAACTACTTAATATATATATTACGTATTAGTTGAGTCTAGGTTGAGGTATGGTTTGTACTTATGGGGTGGTTCAACTTTATTTTCAGATATTTTTATTGTTCAAAAAAAAATATTAAGATGTATGGCAGGTGTTGCGAATACTGTGTCGTGTAGGAATATATTTAAGAATTTTGGAATTTTAATTTTATGTTGTTTGTGGATTTATGAATTATCTGTATATGTGTATATAAATAAATATAAATTTTTGAAGAATAGGGATATTCACTGCATTAATACAAGGCAAAGTGATAAATATCATATAAATTTTTATAAATATAAAATTCATTGAATTCACGGATATGTCTTGGTCTTAAGATTTTTAATCATGATCACATTAAGCATGCTAAAAATTTAAAAGTTTTTAAAAATGTGTTAAAAGGTTTTTTACGCTACAGTTGTTATACTTTAGGCGAGTTTTTTATGGTTTAGTTTGTAAAGCAATTATTTTGACAATTCCTATACAAATTTGTATTTTGTCTTAGAGGAAATCAAATTTAAAAAATAACCCACAGACTACTACGATTTTTTTTTTGGAATCAGTTTTTTCGAAAATTACTTTGGGGATTTTTTTTATTAAACATGTGGTAACGGGGCGTTCTTCGGTATCACTTAAAACCGCCGTGGCTCAAAATGTACCAATTTTTATCAAGGAAAATTTTTTTATACAACCTCAAACGTTTTATTTATTGAATTTGCGTTTCCGTTAAAAATGTAGATCGCATTGGAAATGTCTGAAAGTTATTGTAAATCTACAATATTGTTCCTCTACTTTCTTGACAAATTTAAGTATTAACGTAAAAACGTATATTCTTCTGGACTTTTCTAAGTTGCACATGCCTCCTTTATTCGGATCTGGAGAAGAAAAATATTTTGAGGCGGTACGAAATAGTTAAACGGGGAGGCTTGTAGAGATATCTAATATTTAAGTTATTTCTATTTGTTTATTTTAGAATATTTCAAACTTCCATTTCTTTTTTTACGTAATTTGTTGAAATAAATGCTACTAGCTATTACTTTTACGTTAATAGTTAAATTTGTCAAGTAAGTAGAGGAACAATATTGTAGATTAACAATAATTTTCAGACATTTCCAATGTCTTCTACATTTTTTTACGAAAACACAAATTCAGTAAATAATACTTTGAGGCTAGGTATATAAAAAAATATTCTTCTATAAAAATTGATGAAATTTGGGCACAATGGATTTAAGTGATGCGGAAGAACGCTACATTGTTAATAAAAAAAATCCCTAAAGTAATTGTCGAAAAAAAATTGATTGCAAAAAAAATCGTAATAGTTTGTGGATTAGCAATTGGATCATCGTAATAGGTTCAACCTTAGAGCATACAACTACTGGAGGCAGCGTGCCAGTGGCCGAGTGTAGCGGAGGTTGTAGAGAAAGAGAGAGGTATAGGAGGATATATGCTATCTCTCTCTAGCAGCATGCGATTGGGGGGATTGGGCGATGGGGGAGAGGACGGCAGCTAATCACGTGCTTCTAGAGAGAGCTAGCACATACCTCTCGGCCAATGGGACGCTGCTCCAGTAGTATATGCTCTAAGAGTTCAACAAGTACATCTAGATTCTAGAAAACCGATATATAAAAAAATCATTAAAATCGCGCGTATAAAATTTTTTAGATTAGTTCTTATTGGGTCACACTGTATGTAACGCGAGTATCTAACTTTAATTCTAAAACTCTTGTACCTTTCTAGATTTCAGTGAGAAAAGAATATTCAGAACTGAGTGAACATCCACATGGATAATTTTTGTTTGTTCATGGAATATAAATTTCTCGATAAACAAAGAATGCGATTAGTACCTTCACAATTACATCATCTGTAGGTAAAATGTAGAACAGGTGCATAATTTATGGATTATGCCCAAAAATGTATCTGCTAGGTCTTCGTATGTAATGTAATTGGATTAATGTTTAAAATTTAAAGGATTAATTTTTAAAATTTAAAAGGTTAACAAAATTGTGAAAAAATATAGGCACTTCTTGCATTATTTAAATTTTAATAGTTAAAGGTTAGGTTTAACCTGATGCAAACTACATATTTTCACTCGTTATTAGATATTTTAGGAACTGTTATCACGATTTCCAAACAACGTATAGCATGAGTTTAATAATAATAAAAATAAACAAGTGTTTCCCTTAAAAAATACATCCGTTAACTTAACCAAAAGATAAATAATTGATATACTTATCTATTATTAAAAAGTTAATACGTACATCTTGTTTTAGAGTTACAGAACTATTCACTTGGCTAATAGAAATTACAGAAGATGCAACGGAAGTGTATGACGGAGCTAAAATTGTTTGGACGGCAAGGTTCGAACCGCATCAAGAAGAATCAGAAAATACTGATTTCCACAGAACAGAGGGAAGAAAATCTACTTCTAGATTTGAAATTCAGAAAGATGATATTCAAGCAGTTGTACCAATAAGCAAGGTATTTTTCACATATAACTATAATTTCTACGTATCTAATTCATTAAATGCCAATTCATAATAACCCGGTCCAAGTAGCTCAAAATAGGGGTAAACTTGCAATAATTCGTATAAAGCTGAAAATTAGTACGAATGTTGGGAAGACCATTATAAATGAAATGTGAAAAGTCCCCATCAATCCCACATCTGCAAAAAAATTTATTCATGTCAAAGTTCGCAAATATGGGTTTTTTGCATTTTTCAGCCAAACGGTACGTTTTATCATAAAAATAAACATTGTAGATCATGCAATTATCTATAAAAATTGTTCTTACACTTTTTTTCCCTAAGAATCACCATTTCTGAGATATAGCGACTCAAAAAGTTGAAAAAGTTGTGTTCTCCATAATATGCACACTTTCCACGCCACCTGTGAGGTAGTGTACTTGACGCGTTTTCCTAACATGGTTTCCCCGGTAGGGAAATAATATTGTATTAAATAAAAAATTGTACTATTGGAAATGCTGAAAGCGGTGTGAATTATGAATAATTGGGAAAACTATTCGTCTGATTGATAATTATCTAATAGAACTACAAGTGTAATGTCTTCTTCTTTTCCTTCTTCTTCTTCCTGCTGGATAAAAGTAAATTGTTCTAACAGCGATGCATCAGGTGTCTCCTCGCTGATATCGTAGAATCCTCTTCTGATGGCGATTCAACATTGGAGCACGACTGGCCTTGGCAACTGGTACATGCTAATGAACAAAACAATCCAACTTTTTTGCAGCCGCACTTAGCACTACACCCCTTTTTGCAATTGCAAAAAATTGTATTGAGGAGATTTTCCGGTGCAGGTGGGAGGAAAGTCTGGATTGGTTCCAATGTATTGTCAATTAATTTCCAACCCCAGTCTTCTGGGTCCAGTTGATTACCAAGCCACACTTGATAATACCCGAAATCAGAGCTGGGCAAAATACTTTCAAAATGTATTTAAAATACAAATTACAAAATACTAGTACGAAAGTATTTTAAAATACTTAAAAACAAAATACTTCTTTGGCAAAGCATTTTAAATATAAATTATTTAGTATTTAGTATTTAAAATACTATTTTAAGTATGTTAAATATTAAATATATTGAAAATATTCATTAAAAGTATTTAAAATATTTTTGTGAAATATCAATCTTAAGATGTAATTAAAAAATATATATTGTATGTACAAGGCAAGCCCAATTTCAAGATCATCAAAAAATTAAAAAAAAACTAGACATAAGTCTGGAAACATTCATTTTCATTTGGATTACTGAGATACAGAATATTTAATTCACTTATAATTTTTCATTAGTTTTTCTTAGAATAGCCCACTAATGATAAAATAAAGTATTTTAAATCTTGATAATTGGCTACTGACTTGTACAGTGATGATAGTGACCAAAAATGTAGTAGACAGAATAGCAATAACACCACGCACAGCAGTGCAGGTGCGTAATTTTTTTATCACGTGTTATATCAGTCACAGGCAAACAGAATTTTTGCTTTTGGTATTTTGGGTATTTTAAATTTTTCGAGTCATTTAAATACTTTTTTAAAATACAAAATAGAAATTACTTTGTTAAAGTATTCGAAATACAAAATATTTTTGGAGTTATAATAAAAGTATTTTAATTACAAAATACTATTTTATATTTAAAATACTATTTGGTATTTTTTTGTCAAAAGACTCCCAGCTCTGCCCGAAATAGATGTTGATGAGGAGAGGTTGGAGGAAGTCAAGCTAATTGCACTCGTTTATTGCGTTGTTGTTGCACTCGATGTTGTTCAAGGTTATATGGGTATATAAAATGAGAGACTGTGTTTCTTTTCTGTTTATATTCTCAGAATCGTACAATTTGGACGTATAAGTTACACAGACCGATATATTTACTTGTATTACGGGTCCAGTGATGTATACCTATAGGCGGCGTACATATTATGAAAAATAAAACTTTTTCAACTTTTTGAATCGCTATACCTCAGAAATGGTGATTCTTAGGAAAAAAAGTGTAAGAGCAATTTTTATAAATAATTGTATGATCTACAATTTTTGTCTGACCTATTTTTATGGTAAAACATACCGTTTGGCAGAAAAATATAAAAACCCATATTTGCGAACTTTGATCTTTCTTACAGATGTGGGATTGATGGGGATTTTTCACATTTCATTTATAATGGTGTTCCCAACAATCGTACCAATTTTCAGCTTTATGCGAATTATTGTAACCTTGAATGTCTATTTTCACTGGGCTATAAGGGTAGACAGTTAAGTTGTTCAGACGACTCACAGCACGCGATTGAGTGGTACTACTCGGTGGTGTGACCGAGTCAACTAAAGGCACCCAGCACTTTGTATTTTTGCTTTTGAAAATTTATCACGATTCCTAAATGGACGGACGTTGTTTAATTGTAATAATAAATCTATCTGAATCTAAGTTTGCAATCGCGTACACGTAGATGTACTATAATACAGAGCTACTGAAGTCGCTGGACTGTGCTACTAAAGTAGAATTTACAGATCACACTCTGATCTATAAACAAAACGAGCCAGGCAACTAACTTGCAGGTTTACAAATAGGTATGGGAACAAGTAAGCAGGTGTTTCTAAACTCAAAAGATTTCAGTCAGTGAACTGATCACCATGAAAAAGAAATGCTACTCAGTCCTTTTTGTATGGACTCCAAAATCGAATCGTTTACAGATTGCATCGGTGGATCTAGTGTATCCGATTTGGTTGGTCGGCACTAGTCATATCAATATTCTCAATCAGTAAGAGGGCTAATTAACGAATTATTTGCTCGCTGAAAGACATCACTCAAACCATTCGCCTAACTCACCTAACTCAACCGTATTAAAAAGTATTAGAATGCCATTACAGACATATTAAAAAATGTCTTTATTTTGAGTCTTTCATTAAAAAAAAACATCATTCCCACAGTTGAATACTATTTTTAGGAACTTCAACGAAAAATGATAACATTGTTGGTTTTTATAGTAGAATTGTATATTTCTAAAGTGTCCTAAAATTCATGCATACGGGGTAAATGGCTTCCACGTCTTTGCTGGCACATACGCACTCATTTGTCGAAATTTGCCATGACCGTTTTGCATAAATGCGATTAATTTCGTTTATATAGCGCTTAATTTCCTCTTTCAATGCGTGGGTGGTCGTGAGCTTGTTGGCATAAACCTTAGACTATAAAAAAAAAACTGAAAAAAGTCCAACGGCGTTAAATCGCATGATCTGGGCGGCCAATTCTGATCACTAAAATGGGAAATTACTGGGCCAGGAAATGACTTATGCAGTAATTAAATTGTTTCTCGGGCTGTATATGGCACCGTCTACGTTCATATCTTGCTATTTAAGCACAAAAAACTGAATTATCATGTCGTGATAGCGAACACCATTAACTTTATTGCCTGACCAGCCGCATTTTGGAAGAAGAGGGGTCCGATCATGTTTCCAGCCCAAAATCCGCACCAAACAATGACACGTTGTGAATGCATTTGTTTTCTCAACAATCACTCGAGAATTTTCTGAACTCCAAATGCGATAATTTTGTCGATTAACGAAGCCATCGACATATTTATTTAGGCATACCCATATATAGGTCTGGTCGAACTAAACGTGCAGACGGTAGAAATGTATACGCGCCATTATTCCATGGCTAGAAATTGGCCTCAATGATTTGGGATCGAGGGGGATTATCCCTCTTTATCCTGCCTCATCTCGTGTAGGCCTGGACAGCCTTCGTAGGTGGGCCCCATCCGTCGTCTACCCCGACCGCAAATGCGGCCGGTGTAGGCGCTTTGTGGGACCTCCTTTTGTCCTGGCTGGGTCCCGCCGGCTAGGGCCCTTTCTTCTGGTGCTCTTCTTGCTTCGCCGGCTCGTCTGTGTAAACCCCGGGGGTAGTGTCATGTTTATGTGTGGTATGGTTGGGTAGGGTAGTGCGGCTATGCAGCCTGGGATGCGCTTTGCTAAGGTGGCCCTTAGCGCAGCGCGGGAGGGGAGGGGAAAGGAGGGTATGGGGGGTGTGTATGTGTGTGTGTGTGTGTCGTCTTCGTTTCTTGATCCTGGCTGTCTCTGAAACAGAAAAGGTTAGCGGGCAGGGGGGGGGGGGGTTGGGGTGGTCACCCGGGGTCAAAAAGTGTCTAGGTCTTTTGTGTTTGTCGGTCACGTCGGGTACGTAGTCAACGGCTTGCCTGAGGAGGGGATTGTCATGTCTAGCGGCTACGTCAAACCGTTTCTCCGCGTTTTGTCTTATTGTCTGTGCAGCGTTTGTGTATTGTAAGTCTCGTAATATGTCAGTGTTTCTTACGTACCAGGGCGCGTCGGTGGCCGTGCGGAGGGCTATGTTTTCCAAAGCCTGTAATGTTCGAAAAATCAGCATCCACTTGTTCTATAATCTATCCAAAGAACTGCGTCGTCAGTAGGCTTCAGTTCTTAAAACGTCCAATTCTTGACCACGATATCGAATTGATGTTCGTGGACTCTCAATAAAACTCTCACGAATTGCTTCGATGTTTTGTGTTGAAATACTTGTTGAAGGACGGTCAGAGTGTTTATAGATTGCTAATTGATCCAGTCTCCCTGAATTCCTTCAATTAATGTCCTCATAGTTGGTGACGCTAAATCACTATTCCGACCATATTTTGTACGAAAATTGCGAACTGTAGCTACCCAACCTTCATTCTTTTTTCAAATATTGCTCAACATGAAAACACATTGTTCTTTCATGTAGTGCTCCATTTTTAATAACCCTGAAGTGTCAGCTGTCAGCCTGTCTTTTTTTCGTTGGCAAGACTTTACCGCACAAATGACGCAAAATTCAAATATTGCGTGAATTTTGCGACACCCTATATGTTTGTAGTTGGAACTGTATCCATACTCCAGGGTATTTTCCAAATCCATGTCTTAAGTTAAACACGTCCTTTGGATCATTTAAAATTTAAAAAAAAACTTAAGGACAAAAGTTCTAAATTTCCTTTATTTTGCACAATTCTTATATAGGTAATAATTTACAAATTTTCACATTATTGTACACATAAGAAAATTACAGTTTAACTTTCAAAAACTCTCTGTGAGCCTTAGCACGGCTGTTTAAGTATATATTTTTCATTGTTTCTCGAAATTTCCATCCGTAGAACTGTAGAATAGTACAGAACAATATCTAAGCTTCTATGGGCATGAAATAAATATTATTTTCAAGTAAATCGAGATTTTCTATTTAGATATTAATTATTCGACATAATTATGCACCATTTATGGCCCCTATTATATCCCTGATTTTCCCGTGAGGTGGGTTCACAAAACAGTTGCAGCAAATGTTATATTATTCCTATTTCTAAACTAATTTTTTGAATTTCACATAATTAATTTTGCATTAAAGTTTTACTAACGGACAATCGAGTCTTCAGTGTCAGACAGAGACTAGATACACATAACCGTGCCACTACGACCATGCAGATGCAAACGCATGTGTTTTTAACCATAGCTGTTGCACGTGTTTTAACCTCTCTGACATGATAGACTTGACTCCAATTATGGCCGTACCCTCTCCATCTGACACTGAAAACTCGACTCTCCGTGCATAAAAAATAACTGGTCCGCCATTTTTAGGAGTCCGCTATATTGGATTTAGAGTGACGTCACTTAGCTAACCATGCATTGTCATCCAAACTAAATGTGCATTCAAAATTTCAGCTCAATCTGTTTTAAAATTCAGTTGCAAGATTTGAAAAGCTCTTAAAAAAGCTTGTAAAAAGAGTAGTATTAAGATTCTCTTATTCATCTGTAACAACAATCTTTAATTTTATTTAAGATCATTTTCTAACATTACACTCTGAATTTTATTACATTTTCGGTAAGCCTACGTAATATCTAGAATATGTTTTTTTTACTTATTTTTTTCTGAAAAATATCCCAATCGCATGATCGTAAATGTCAAATAGCTGTTGAATGAAGAATATAAATTATATTTTTTTATTAACATATAATCGACGTGAGCATCCGCGTTAAAAGACGCCTTCTGTTTTGAGATAGAACAATTCGCAATATTAGCAGTTACGAATCTCGTCCGTGTTTCGGTATCGAAGAACATTGTTTACCTTCATTTGATAAGAAAAAATATTTTGAAAATGTTTGAATTACCTTTAAAATTTAGTAAGAGAAAAATGTGTTTAATTAATATCACATTATAGGATTCCACTAACAGTTTTCTAATTTTTTTAAATTGTAACTGGTATAATGTATCATTAAAATTTGAACCATCTTTGGATTTCAGAATATGTCTAGTTTAAGAGCAAAAAAATATTTATTGCAAGGTTTCTCGAAAATGATACAGATTATACAGCTTCACAAAATAGAAAAAGTCTTGTGTAAATGACCAGAATACATTATTCCCATGTATTTTGAGCCGCTGAATTCGAGTCTGATGTCAGATTTACCCCAGCAAGTCATCAGAATTTTCTAACCTGAAAAAATAGCTTAAAATCACTAATATTCCCGAATTTTAGAATGATAGGGCTACAAATAACACAAAAATATATTATTCCCATGAATTCAATGCTAATTCTAATTCTTTCTGCGTTTATGACCGAATACTAAGGCTATGTTAAGCCTTTCTGTTCGTTTATAACTGGGCGCCAAGAAATTTTCGCTCCAGGCATCTCTATGGGTAGCACTGAATTCATGGAATAATTTAGCATTTAAACATTCTGTTTTTGCATTATTTGTAGCCTTATCATTCTAAAATTCGAGAATATTAGTGATTTTAGTGATTTTTTTCAGGTTAGAAGATTCTGGTGATTTGACATCGGATTCGAATTCAACGGGTCAAAATACACGCGACATAGGTCAGACCACGATTTTCAGTCACCTTATGGGCCAAATCTTCGGATTCGTGTTCAGCGGGTATCATAATTATACTCGGCGGCCAAAATGATAAAGAGTGACTAATACATAATATAAAAACACTATTACCATAATGCGTATAAAATATAAAATGATTTCTATTCGGTTCAATATTATTTATCTTTGTGCCGCTCGCCATGCACATCGGTAAAATCTATAATCGTGTATAGACTGAGTTACACTGAACGTCGATCTATATTTTATCTCTGTCTTTTGCATTTGGTAGGGAATAGGGAAATGCTTTTTTAGTGGGTGTAAACGGACTTGATTTGCCCGACCTGAGAAACGTCATAGCATAAGCGTAGCCGAGGGGTCTAATTCCATGGCTATAATAAATTTATAATTTAAAAAAACACAACTGGGACGTTTTAAAATGCTGTAATAATTAAAATTGATCAAAGTGCCGGTTATAGCAAACCGTAAAAAATATTAGATGTTATGTTTTATTATGTTTTTTCAATATTTTCTATATCTTGTTGCCTTTTACGCAGACACGCCAATGGATTTTCGTTCCCGGCACGCTTCATCCCCCTTACTAGTCCAAGAGCTANAAAATCCATTGGCGTGTCTGCGTAAAAGGCAACAAGATATAGAAAATAATGGAAAAAAAATAATAAAACATAACATCTAATATTTTTTACGGTTTGCTATAACAGGCACTTTGATCCATTTTAATTATTACAGCATTTTAAAACGTCCCAATTGTGTTTTTTTAATTTATAAATTTATTATAGCCAAGGAATTAGAACCCTCGTCTACGCTTATGCTATGACGTTTCTCAGGACGGATTAAATCAACTCCGTTTACACCCACTAAAAAAACATTTCTCTATTCCCTATCAAGTGCAAAAGACAGAGATAGAATATAGATGGACGTTCAGTGTAACTCGGTCTCTAGACGATTATAGATTCTATCGATTCATTTATATTCATCAATAAATTGACGAAGTTCTTCATCAATTAATTCACGAATTTATTGATGCAGTGTGGTTTTACACTGCTACGGACTTTGTCAAGTTTTTTGACACATGAATCAGTTCTACCAACGAATCAAAGAAGTAAATACATTTCAAAAATGTCACCTTTCCACTCATAATTATAGTGATACAACAGCGGTACCGTTTTGACACATATATAAATATTAGTGTTTGTAAGTAACAAATCAGTAAAAACAATGCGAAACTAGTACGACGCTTCACAATTATTTACATATTCCAATAACATAACCCCATTACTGATCTGAGGTTGGAAATCTGTTGGGTTGGTACTTCCGAATTTCACGAAGAAATTGACGAAAATTAGAACATGCTCTAATTCGTCAAGAACTTGATGAATAAATTCATGAAGTTATTTGACAGCTGATTTGGTGCATTACACTTGTCCAATTTTTTGATGAAGCGACTTCATGAATTAATTGATCAATAAATTGTCAATGTAAAACAGCTATTAAGTAGGTACTTGCACAAATTTTAAGGGGCAATTCTTTTGAGTGATTTAAAACTAAAAAGTTTACGTAAACATGGGTTTGCAAGTCGGTTGTTTTCGGTATACAATTCATGAATTGTCATTTATAATAAAAGTTCATTGATATACGATGTAATACATTGAAATAAATATACGATGTAATACATTAAAAATAAGTAACAACTTTCTGTGAAGAAATGTGGCTTAAAAAGTGGGTCATTTATTCAAGAATTACTTTATCCAGGGTGTTTGAAAAAGTTGGTACAAAATTTAAGGAGGTGAAAGTAGAGTCAAAAATAGTAAAAAAAGTTGTTATAAACATTGGTCCTCCGGAGCACCGTTTCTGAGATATGGCCCTCCAAAGGAATCTTATCATTTGGATATTTTTTAAAATAACTTTCTTTCTGATTAAGATAATGGAATCAAAATTGTAGGTAATAATCATACCATAAGGATCTTTAACTATCATAAGTTTCATCAAAATCGGTTATAAATATCGATAGTTTTCTAACTACCCTTAAGAGACATTTTTCGAATTTTTTTATTCCTTTTTTTACTACTTTGACTACTTTCACCTTAAATTTTGTACCGACTTTTCCAAACACCCTGTATAATACAGTTAATGTCACTTGACATTTTTTATAAGAAAATAAAAAAAAATTAGACTATTTCAGTTTAATGTTCCTTCTAGAAATATCCGATTCCAAGAATTGGCTTGTACATATCGTCCCTCTTATCACGTAGGGGCGTATAATCCAAGAAATGGATATACACATACGCCTCTACGTGATAATAGGGACGATATGTATACTTACCTGTAGGACCAGAAGTTCGCCCCACTTCTAGTTATATTTCGTCTGAACCAGGTTTCAGCTGATAATGTTGAGATAATGAGATGATATCACATAAATATTCAATATTTTTAAAAGATTATTAATTGACTGTTGACATTAATACCCCTATTGGTTGTATTTTGGGTTCTCCATGTAATATGTCTATTTGGAATTTAAATAAATAGTAACATAAAACTAATATACTATTTACCAAAAACTGAAATGTAGGAGTCAATTTTTAGCTAAATTAAATCGTAGTTTCCAAAAATGCAACCAATGTAATGAAATTATTTTTATGTAGAACTTACTTTTCTTCTATATTTTTTTTCTGTCTTCCCCATTTATTATAATTCAATAAGTATACATGGAAAATTAATGATAGTTGGCTTTATAAACTATATATGGCCCAAAAATGTTCTGTTGCGAAAATACGGGTGTTAAAATTTAAGGAAAAAGAAGGAAATAAATTCATATTTTCGAAACCGCTTGAGATATTTCAATGATATTTAGTACGTAGTGATAGTTAATAAAGAAGCATGTTTTTCAATAAAAACATTAGTGGTATTTTTAACTCTAACAGTGACGAGCGTACGAGCACTGACTTTTATATATTTAAAGTAAAAAATGGTACGCCAATTTTTCCCAAATAAAATTATTTTTGAAATTCCCGTTCAATTCGAAAGATAAGAGCTTTCTTGAGGTTTTGTCTTGAAGCGCCATTTTTGAGTAAAAAGGTAGAACCCGTTGTATTGTCCATAATTAATTAATGTAATTATTGGAGAATACACTGCCACTGTTCGATCTAAAAATTATGTTTGTATTGAAAAACATGCGCCTTTATTAACTATCACTACGTACTAAATATCACAGAAAGATCTCGAACGGTTTCGAAAATATTAATAATTTCCTTCTTTTTCCTAAAGTTTTAACACCCCGTATTTTCGCAACGGAACATTTTTGGATCATAGTTTATACCCTTAAATATTCGCATATCATTAAGGAGCATCCTGTATTTGATATAATATCTCGGAAAATAATATGTCCACATCTTATTTCAACTTTAAAAAAAATTGTAAATGAAGGAATTGATGTCTTCTGCGTGGTAATTTGACGGGAATTTATTCTACTAAGTATTTTTATGAAAATATACATTTATTCATATATTTATATACAACATATAACGTAAATAAAACATAAATCAATAAACATAATAAGTACATTATTCTATATCTTTCGACATACGTGCTTGTTTCTAGTTTAATTATTTTATTTGATTAAGTGAATTTGGTCATTATCGGCTGAAATATATTAATTTTAATAATTCACAGTTGAATGTAGTGCTGTAAAATAAGAGTTTTTTCTCATACCTTATACTTTCTAATAAATAGTCTGTCCTATTTAGACACTCACAGGTAATAGGATTATTCAAAATATACAACTCTTTCGAGGTTTTGGTCAAGTATTCCACCACATCATCAGGTACACAAGAAATTTTATTATTATTTAAATAAAGTCTGCTTCCTTCTTTTAAATTATGGAGAATTGTTGAAATCTGCTGTATATGATTTCCCTCCAAATGAAAATTGACTGGATTTTTAAAGTTGAAGTTTAAATCGTACACTTCTTCAATGTTATTTTTGTTCAAAAATATGGTCATAGACTTCTTATGCTGCGGTCTAAGATCTTCAAAAGAATCTCTGGATATATATTTGATAATATTAAATTTGAAATCTATAATGTGTATTTGAGGACTGCCTCGGAAAATATTCGCATTTAATTGCGTTATTTTATTTCTGTCTAAATGTACCTCTCTTAGGTTCGGCATACCCTGGAAAGCACTTTGTTGGATGTCTGATATTTCATTTTTAGATAAGTATATTATTTCCAAGGAGGGGATATTGTTGAAACTTCCATTTATAATTTGAGATAACTTATTCACTGCTAGAGACAATATTTTTAATTGCGGAACATTTTTAAAAGCATGTGGTTGTATTTTAGTTAAATTGATATTAATCATTGAAAGACTTTCTAAAAAAGGAAAATTTTTTATGGTACCCTCACATAAATCTATAACATTAGCTTGGTAAACATCTATTGTAGTATAGTTCTCCAGCAGGTTAAAATTGCTATTAACCTTAAATCCTCTATACGCTTTATTATAATGGACCGTCGCATTCACAGAAAATAAACCATTTTTATTATCACAAACACTGTAAATGTCACTAAAAAGTAATAGTAATAAAAACACTGAAGATAATTTTCTATTCATTGTCATTATTAATGAAAACTAGGTACTTGCTTCTAATTATAATTAGTCACTATTTAAGGCGTTACAGATTGCGTTCGCATATTTATAATATTAAAATTTGATAAACTTTGGCATTACCTCTTAGAATAAAATATCATTCGTTTAATTTTGATACGCAAATCCGATGATGTGAGTAGTATTTTTATTTTAGTTTATTGAATAAAATTTACATCGAATTGGTAATAAAAAGAATTGTTAAATTCATTATTTATCATTAAACATTGACCTAATTTTGTATATTTTGTCCAACATTTATATTACGTTTATCTAGATTGGAAAAGTTTAATTTGAGTCAAGGTTTGTTTGTTTGTATTGGAAATATCGGATATATCATATGACAAATACTTATAATAATAATATACGAAATAAACCAAAATCCAGAAATTTTAAACATGTGGTGTGGTCATCAGTGATCAGTAGCGTACATAAAGAGAAGAGGGCTTGGGGGTCTCAAAAAGCTTCGCAAGGACAATCGGCATCATATTCGCTTAAAACTGTTTAATAACAGTATAGGAGCAGTAATCTAATTTGCTTTGAGACTACCTTTAGCCTGATCATTTTTTATGTGACATAGTCAGAATGGAATGAATTTTTACAATTTAGCTCGTTTTCGTACGTTTTACATAGATCAGAAAAACCTAACCTGACCTAACCTAACTTATCCATTTTTTTTTTATTAAGAACAAAGAAAAGCGCGTATACTGGGAGTCGTGAAGCAAAATGGATTGGTTATCTCTAGACACTATTGCTGACCGTCAGCGTTTGTTTAAATTCAACTCTGAATTTGAATTAAAATTTGTGAAGTTCATATTTTCAGTAGGTATATTTTAAAATGGCTGCATATTCTATTCACTTTAAAAATAACATTCGAAAGAAACTGACTAATTGAAACTATATTGTTAAAAGGAACATAAAATATTATATTTACTTACCTACTTTTTAAATTTCGGAAAAAAACATTTTTTTACGCCAATCGATTATAGTAATATTTTTACATTACGTAATTAATACTTGTAGTTTTGTACTTTACATTTCATCAACTAGGTAATTTTTTGTCATATTTTCTTATATTTTCTTTATGGTTTAACATAATTTGCTAATTATTTTGTAGGACGTCGCAGCAATATAGTAAAGCAACACTTTTGGTCTTTAAAACTAATATCTTAGGTTTTCAGCTGAAAAATAAAAATATGCCCTCTTTACATGCCTTACATTTTTAAAAAAACAGTTCACAGTTGGCCTACAAAATTATAAAGTTACGAAGGCGTTCTATTTGTGCTTTGTAACACTACAACGATTGTTTTAGTCTTTGCCCCATTTGATTTATTTATAAACAATTATAACCATTCCCAAATACTAGACCATGCCTAGTAATGGCATTACACTAAAACTACACTAAATTTTTAACGCGTTCCATTTTTAAGAAAATTTTGAATGAAAGCGGATAAAAACTAAAAAAAAGTTATAGTTTTATTTTTATTACTAGCTTTTGTACTTATAATAATAGGTACTAACAGTTTTACTAAATTTTCTTCAAAACGCTCTCTCAACAGTAATAATAAAGTATTTGATTGAAAACTAAGTTGTATAGAAAAAGACGTGTTGACGGGGTGAGTATTCGTTGGAGAGTCCCTGTGTGTGGAGTCGGTCGTAGGTATATCAGTACGCATGTGGTGGCCGGCGCCAGCCTACCGTAGACCCTTCCTGGAACGTTAGTCCGTCCGGCGGCGTCCTGCTGGCGCTCTTGACGTAAGGCTTAAAAATGGGTCACTTGCGGCATGTGTACCCACATATGTATATAACTTCATAGAAAGCCTAGTAATTAGTAATTATTTCAAATAAAAGTTAAACATAATATTTGCAAATAGTAAGGTACTGATGAAAAAAATACATATCTATATAATATGTATATTGAAAATCACTTCAATGGTGTTTATAGAATCGATGTCAATCTATTGTAATTACTTGTTGATTTTTATCCAAAGTGATGTTATTATGATAGCATATGTTTTCTTATATTATTGTTTTTTTAACTTATTATAGAGTTATTTCTTTAACGTATCTAGAAAGAGTACAGACTGATACAAAAACGTTTGCGTCTGACAAGATAGTTCCGTCCACAAATGATCAAGGGAAACCCTCCAGATAGTAGAAGATCCCGATTAGGTCGACCTTCACCCATCGAGTTTCCTAATGAAATTTGAATTTTGATAATATGACGTATTAATAAACAAAACTTGATATGGTCGACATCCAATTGCTCTGCACAGCTATTTTTAATAAAAAACATTAGTTATTATTTTTTTTCCTGAATATAGATATTGAATTTTTGGATAAATGTATTACCAATCGAAAATAAAATATGTATACAATATGCCAAAGTGTGGTCGACATTCTTGTTCCTTGCATAAAACTAGGTAGATAGGTATAAATAGGTAAATTTGAATTAGTATTTTGTGAGTTATAGGGTTTTCTATATAATTATATATGCAAATGTTGATAATTTTGTTTAATTAAATTTTTTTTTTATTTAAGTATTTTTTTTTATTTAATTTTTTATTAAAAATAGCTGTGCAGGTAAATTGTATGTCGACCAAATCAAGTTTTGTTTATTAATACATTATATTATCAAAATTCAAATTTCATTAGGCAACTCTATGGGTGAAAATCGACCTAAGTCGGGAGCTTAGACTAAGTGTATTTGTAAATCTACGGTTGAATGTATAAAATCGAATACTCAGGACTGTATTAACGTTCCAAAACGACTTCGCTATGGATTTTGTTTCGAAAGTGACAAATAAAAAGTTAAAGCCAATGTAATTTTTTTTTAATTCTAATTTAATACATAACTGTTATAATATATAAAACATCATTTGCATACATAATCTCTAATCGTTTGTCACTTACTTACTTGAAAACAATATCTAAAAAAAAAAATTTCACTATTAATTTAACAAAAGTATACATATTTTTTAGAACTGGGAAGTATTAAATACAGCTGTATTAACGGGTCAGCAAGTGTCTCAAACAATGAAGGTGTTTATAGTTTCACAAGCAGGGAAGGCAGCAGATGTCACATTTCAAGCATCATGTCATTCTGAGGATGAAAGCGTATTAAAGGTATCATTAATATTTTTTCATTTAATTAAATTAACATATGTTTTTTACTTATTTCCTTGTTTGTTCCTTTTTATGGAATTATAATTCTGACTGCATGTTCTTTCCTTTTTAGGTATCCTCCTCATGTGGCTCTGTATATGTAGATGGTAGTGAAGCACGTGGGTCAGTCAATGGATCTGTTTTGGTAAAATATGGAACATATACTGGACTCGCTCAATTTACAGTTTGGATGCCAGAATTTCCTTTGGAGTTAACTGTGGGTGACACAAGATTATCTCAACTTAAATCCTGGCGAATTCCAGATTTTCATCCCAGGTATTTAAAAATATGTTAGGAAATGTATTATTGTGTTTAATCAATAGAAAAATAAATACTGGAAGTTCAAATATTCTAGGTATATACACTTAACTACCAAATATCTTTGGTGCCTAAATAAGATGATTTGATAAATTTGCTTCTTTCTAAATCTTTGTTTTGCGGCTAGAGGGCATTGAAATTGACAAAAGAAAATAGTTTTTTCAAATAATTCCAAAATACTTGGCAATTGAAATTTGGTATGCTACTACTTGTGTATAGTCACTTTTGACATAATAAATAAAGTTATTGTACTTATAGACCAGGGCGAAATATCCCACATCTTGGATGTAAGAGTACAACTCACATAATAAAAGTGTAGATCTCTAGATCTGGGCGAGGTCCGAAAAATTTTCAAAATTGCAAAAATGTTTAAAAAATTTTAAAAAGTTTAAGAATTAAATTTTGCACAATATACTGTAAGTTAAAAATGTTTAAATTTATGACCGATGTTGCAAAATAGCAATAATTGATGAAAAAAAGGCAAAAAGTTTTTTGGGTGATTTCTTAAAAATATTTTAATTGCTCCGAGGGCATTCTAATTTTGGTAAAAAACAATAATTTTTTGAAAAAAAATTTTAAATAATTCGAATTTTCAAAATGTTGCACTGCCTCAAATAAAGCATCTAGATACTTGAAAATTTTGTTCTCATAGACAAGACCGCTCAACCTTTCAAATGGTTTTTGAAAAATTGAAATCGGTTGATTAGGACGGCCACAGTAAATTTTTACAATTAGATTACATTTATCAATTGACAATTTAGTTTTTTTTTCAAAAATTATCGTTTTAAAGTACTCGGAAAGACGCTTCTTAAAAAAGGTAAATTCCGTTTATTGGTTCTAGAGATATAAACGGCCAAAGTTTATCGGCTTCGTTTTTCCGAGTTCTAAGCTGGAAAAACGCACACGCGAAAAGTGACTCAAAACACGAAAAGTGGGGGAGGGGGCTTTCGCTCCGAGTCTGAATTCGGAGGTTCAAAATGCGAAGGTACGAAAAAAATTGCATTATCTCGGCTTCTAATGGACCAATTTCGATCTTTTTTTTTAATCCGATGTCTCGCGAGCCAAGGAATTCGAATATCGTAAT
>NW_019416939.1:153642-177896 GCF_000390285.2 Anoplophora glabripennis
TTTTTTTTTAAAGAAGCGTCTTTCTGAGTACTTTAAAATTATAGTTTTTGAAAAAAACTGAATTGCAAATTGATAAATGTAATATAATTGTTTAAAAATAAAAAAAGGGTGTTAACTTTAAAAATTTATTGTGGCCGTCCTAATCAACCAATTTCAATTTTTCAAAAACCATTTGAAAGGTTGAGCGGTCTTTTCTATGTAAAAAAATTTTCAAGTATCTAGATGCTTTATTTGAGGCTGTGCAACATTTTGAAAATTAAAAAAAATTTTTTCAAAAAATTATTTTGCGAAAACTATCGAACCGATTTTAATGAAATTTGGTGTGTTGTTGCCCTCGGAGCAATTAAAATATTTTTAAAAAATATCCTAAAAACTTGATTATTTTGCCTTTTTTTTATCAATTATTGCTATTTTGCAACATCGGTAATAAATTTAAACATTTTTAACTTAACAGTATATTGTGAAAAATTCAAATCTAAAACTTTTTTCCTCTTTAATATTCTTCTAAAATGCACAGGTTCCAAGATTTCAAAACTCGGATACAATAGGTATTTTTTTAAATGTTTTGAAACATTTTTGCAATTTTGAAAATGTTCCGGACCTCGACCTGATAGATCTAGGGATCTATACTTTTAGTATGTGAGTCGTACTGAAGGTAATCCAGAAAAAATATGCTTTCCCTCTCTCACATCCACCTCAAGACAGATCCGCCTTGGTCTATTACAGAAACATGAAAAATACCTTCATACTGAAGTAAATATGCCCATATTTTTTTGCAGGTGATCTTACAACTTCAATTGATATTTTATCACAAAAGTAAAAGCTTTTTCTTCTTGCTTTTTCCTCTTACAATTTTTTGTATTTCTAACACTTTTCAGTAATTAATTATTTATTCTATTGGTTACCTACTGTTAACGAATTTTCAAGCTGATTTAATTGTCATCAAAAATTTGTTTCATTTGGTATTAGAAATGAAATAATATGCCTTGGATTTCAGAAACTTGTAGCTGAAAATTTTACTGCTATAATTCTTTCAAAAAATACAAATTATCAGATTCATTTCAGATTTTCTTTATTCTGCAAACAGTAAATTCTCATCAAATTCATCTAATTTAATGCTCATAAAATAAAAATCAAGAAATTCAAATTTCAACATATAATTTACAAAAAGGAGGAAATATGGGATGAATGCGTATTTTTTAATTTTACTGAATCCGTGTAAAACTGTTAGAAAAATAAAAAAAAATACAAGCAGGAAAAGAGCTTAAGAAGCCCTTATCTTTATGACAAATAACCTCAATGACAAAACAAAAACAGAAATTGTAAGAAAGAAATAAGTAGGTATATTTGTTTAGGAGTTGTGGGGATGTACTTTTCCTATTTTTGTGAATACAGTTACTGTGTAACTTTAAAAAAATGACTCCTATCACAAGTACTAATATAGCAAAACTAATTTAAATTGGACAAATCGTTCCAGAGTTATTTGGCTAACATTTTTTGTCCACTTTGACGCCCTCTAATGGCTAAACGAAGCAACTTTTGACATAAGTAAATTTAGTTAATTGCTTTGTTTTGTTTCCAAAACCTGTAATATTTCTATAACGAAATATTGGGACACCTATATATTGTAAAGACCAATAGCAATGTTTGAAATAAACTATGAAAGACTTTCAATAAATTAATAAATTGAAAATAATACTTTTAATTTTTATATTAACATATGCCCTGATTAAATTGGAATAACAAAATGATCACCTTAACAAACATGCCACTAATCTTAATTTATTTTCCAATTTTCTATTTTTTCTTGTCGTTATTAAAAAATATTTTGTGACTTTATCAAAGTAAAAATAATACATTTCACAAATGTAAAAGCTATTGAGTTTCTTGTGTACATTTTGATTTGTTTTTAACAGTGAATGAATAGAATTTTATTTTGCTTTAGTGTAACAAAATCTAGACGAAAAAAACGTTCATATAGTAATGGGTGGAATGGAAATGGAGCTAATGATATGGCAAATGTGGTAGAAAAGCCTGTTTGTCGATTAAGATATCAACAAACATCTGTAGATG
Organism: Anoplophora glabripennis; assembly: GCF_000390285.2. Lineage (NCBI taxonomy): Eukaryota > Metazoa > Arthropoda > Insecta > Coleoptera > Cerambycidae > Anoplophora > Anoplophora glabripennis. The sequence continues at coordinate 155,716 of NW_019416939.1, forward strand.
TGTATGCCCACTTTTTTGCAACAGATCACGATTCCGGCCGTACTAAATATTTGATCAACAGAAGAACATGGCTGAGAGTTACAGATTTAGTTTTGCCTTGGTTAAGAGTAAGTGATCCAAGGATTGCAAGTCTGCATGGAAGAATATTACAAGGTAGAACTATGGGAAGGACAGAAGTTCAGGTAAACGTTTAAGTATTTAAATACAATATACCAGGTGACTCAAACCTTATGCAGTCTAATAGACGGAGAGCCAGAGGCAAAATAAATTGTTTGCCATCGGCGTTTCAGGCGTCGCTCTTTTATATAGGTACATAATTTAATAAAATTGTACATCATTATGAAAGAAATATTGAAAAATCTGTAAAAACTTTGTGAAAAAATTATATTGATATTTTAAAACAATATCTGTAAATAGTTCGTTGAATAATTATAAGAAAAAGAGTGAGCCGCCGCCGCCTGCAACGCTGATGGCGCGCACGAAATTTTTATTTTATTTTTCGCTTACTAACGGGAACGGGTGTTGTCCCACAAAATCGTTGACTGACCATTTTGTTTATGGTTAATGTAACAATTAATATCCTCACAAAAGTTTTGATGTATAGTAAACGAATTGCACATTATTTATTTTTGTATATACATACATATCGGGGCTGCGACTGACTAGCTCTGTCCCCACATTCAGCTGACTGTCTGACAAATTTTTTTTATATGCAATATAGAATTTGTATAATATGATTTTCAGCCTAGTTATTCTTGATAAAAAAGTTCTAGATGGCCTAACACCCAAAATGAAATAATCAGATTTCAATTTTTTGCAGTCATATACGATACGAGGTTTGTCGAAAAATGTAAATTTTGCTCAAGAGTAAAGTACCTTTATTTTTTACAATACGCCAATCGTTATTAAGGAAAGTTTATCCTAATAAAAAACTACACTCAAATATTCAATATTATCCATCTATCATTAAAAACAATCTTTAATAATTTTTGAGTATAAATATAGTACTTAGGAAATAAATAAATAAATTATAATTTAATTTTGCATGAACATTTATTGTATTAAAAAACATGATAACCTTTAGTTATTGCTGAGTTATGTAATAACAATTTACAATTGCATTAGAAAAATTAATGCATATACCTATATCATAATAATTTATTTTACAAATAAATGCAAAGTTAAACAGAAGATAACAAGTTAACTAAAAAGTAACACTCATAACATTATTTGAATTGGTAATTTCCCTACAGACGCCAATTTGAATCCAACTCGTTTGGAAAAATTCACAATACTACCTGAAAACATGTACAATGAAGCTTTTTTTATTCCTGACACTATATCTTGCATCGATTTTTCCTTGAAAATTCCCGAAAATAACATTTTTTCCAACCTCCCACCACAAAAAGTGTCAATTTTATTATTTATTTAATTTAATTGCAGTTGCCATGAAAAAATGAATCAAAATTTTTACATTTCTGTTTAAATGTAAACAATCATTTAAGTACTGCTGTAAATAAGTACCTACTCAAGTGTTTTTAATATTTGTTTTTAGTGACACAATATTCAATAAGTCAAAACTAGATATTTTTACATTTTATTGTGAAAAATTGGCAATAAATTATAAATTATAATATTATAATTAACAATAAATTATAAATAAATAAATAAATAAATAATAGCAGGAAACAAATAAATATAAATTACATAAATTATTCAAATTGTTTCCCTTAGTGTTCGATGCAAAAAAGTATTCTCTGTGAATTGTGTTTCTTACTGAATCTTGAATTGTTTCTGGTGGAACTGATGTCATCTAAGTACATTTTTGAATTTATGTTATCTAAGTACATTTTTGGAAAAAATGTATGTGTTCAGTAAACATGTGTTCAACTTTTCCACTCCTGATTTTGTTCCTGTTTTTATTCTCATTCGACAGCCTTCATTCTTATTGAATTTTTTACTCATATTCAATCTAATCTGAAAAAAGTTATGGTTTGAGTTACCCAATATACACCTTCGTAGTGATATATTTTAAATTTTAATTTGAGACTAATGTTTCATATATACCTACTCAAATATTAATTTAATATTAATATTCCATTTTCAAACTTCTTGACATTAACAACTCAACGTACTGTAACTTTACGAAAAATAAAAATTTTGTAAAAAATAAAAGCTGTTTTACATTGACAGTTTATTGATGAATTAATTCATGAAGTCGTTTCATCAAGAAATTAGACAAGTGTAATGCAGCAAATCTGCTTCATGAATTTATTCATCAATTTCTTGATGAATTAGAACATGTTTTGTAATTTTTGTCAATTTCTTCTTGAAGTTCAGAAGCACCAACACAACAAATTTCCAGCCTCAGATCGGTAATGAGGTTATGTTATTTGAAAAATGTAAATAATTCTGTGGTGTCGTACTTGTTTTGCATTGTTTTTAGAGATTTGTTACTTACAAAAACTAATATTTATATAATATGTGTCAAAACGGTACCACTGTTGTACCACACCTTATGAGTGGAAAGGTGACATTTTTGAAATTTATTTGCTTTTTTGATTTGTTGGTAGAGCTGATTTATGTGTCAAAGAAATTCACGAAGTCTGTAGCAGTGTAAAACAAACCAGTTACAAATAAATTTGTTAATTAATTCATGAAGAACTTTGTGAATTTATTCATAAATAAATTGTCCATGTAAAACAGCTATAAGAAAACACCTATTTGTATTTATCAGTTGATCAAGAAAAAAGTATTTTGTAAATTATTATGTGTAACCCCTTCTGAGGTCGACTACCTCTATTTTAATTTTTTATATTGAAAATTTCCTTTGAAATTTCTTCATCATGAAAGTTCTTTATTTGAGCTTAGGAGACTGATCACATTAATTTTGTACGCTACCACTGCCTACTAAATTACATAATAAACTTTTAATTTTGATACTACAAAATAATTATTTCCCGTAAAAATCGTTAATATATTTTTTTCAATGAAACTATAAGCTAAATCTATACCAACATTTTAAAAATAGAAATTTGCTGCAAAAGTTTTCTAACTACATTATACTAGTTCAGTTGTAATGGTATTTCATTTTGATTTTAATGTGACTTTTTACTCTTTTTAGGTACTATCTCCTATAACTAGCCGTGTATATGGTTCCAAAGAAATCAGAGTAGGGAACGATAAAGTGGCACTGTCGAGACTTTCTGTTCAAGTAGTTTCAGGATTGCAACTTAACATATCGCCAGATAGTTCCATTGAAAATGTATATATAGCTGAAACTGGCATAACAAGAAAGTTAACTGCACAATATCAGGTATAATCTGTAAATTTACCAGAATTTGTTGTTACTGTTCTTTTCTTGATTATATCTACATCATTAAACGCACATTAAAAGTTTTTACAGTATAATTTTAAAATAATATATCCTTTCAGTCTTTATTATTTTAAAATCACAGTTAATAAACTCATTGTAAAAGGAAAAGTTTAACCTTTTGGATGTCATTATTATTTTAAGTTCGCAAAAGGTTCACTTCCGTTATAATTGGTAGTAATGAAACAAACGGTCGTGAAATATAAGCAGAGGTGAAGTAATTGAATCTGTGAAGTAATTACAAACATAAAATAATACAATACAATAATACTTTAAAAAATTAGGTAAGGGTTTTCAAATAAACGTTTTTATTTCATTTTTTTTCTTTGCTATCTAAAACATACCTACTAAGAATATTAAACACAATATTTTGTTTCTTGCCCAATTTTTTTTGAGAAAACAAGTGTTTTATGAGACTATATTTATTGCAAAAGATTTATTGTTATTGCAGAATAATGAATTTCAATTTTCTATTGCTTTTATTATAATTTTAATAATATGTATATATTTTACTTATTTCTACTTGTTTTCATATAGTAGCATCTAGTAAATATAACAAATGGTTTCTCAACATTTAAAGATATTCAGTAGACGTTGACTTTCAGATAGAGGTGTACCCTAAAAATTTCTTATGTCAAATTTCGTTGATATATCTAAAAATTAACAGAAAAAATGTTTTTATGGGACTAACTTTTTAAAAGAAGTAAAATTGAACTAAGGTAAATTGATCTAAATCGGTTTTTTATTCAAGAAAACTATCTTTGAAGAATGATCTATTCCCTTGCAAATACCCTGTTTATAACAGGGTGTCCCTAAATTAATGCAGCAAAATTTGGTCACAGATTCTTAAGACAAATTTAGTAGACGCATATTTTTTGTTTTTGCCAAGTGACCCCTTCTTTCGGAGTTACAGCCTCTTGAAATCTGCCCTTAAGAATAGTTTTTTTTTTATATCTCAGAACCCTGTTGTAATAGAATCACTAAATTTCATACGAATCACAATATGCATTCAATCACATTTTGCCATTTTTCTCGAAAACATTGCGTTTACGAGAAAAATATCAAGTGACAAAAAAGTTTCTCAATCCCATGGTTTTCTAGAAGAAAAAGTATCTTAAGGTGTTTCCCTGCCAAAAAGCGTATCACTGTCAGATTCCACATGTCATAGAACCCCTGTGTACCAAATTTCTGATATAAAAAAGACTATTCTCAAGGCCGGATTTCAGGGGGCCGTAACTCCGAAAGAGGAGAATACTTGGCAAAAGTAAAAAATAATGGTCTCCTTAATTTGTCTTAAGAATATGTGACCAAATTTTGTTGCGTTAATTTCAGGACACCCGGTATATAGGCCACATCTCATTTCATTTCAAATAATTTTAAATTTTAGGAAGGGCTTTTGGATATTGAACTAGAATTTTCTGATGGTTCAAAAACACCATTGAGAGACATTTCAGACACAGATTATCATTTAGTTGTAGAAAGTCTTGATCCTGAAGTAGTAGCATTTGCACCAATGGTTGCTTCTCACCACCCCCGAGTAATAGCTATTGGTGAAGGTAGTGGTGACCTCCTACAAGTAACACTTTTATTGGCAGAAGAATGCAGGACTGGCGGAAGACCCAAAATGAAAACTTCTGGCCCACTGGCCACTGCAGCCGCATCTATTACGGTTGATTTTAGCAGTAGTGATTTGTCGCATAGACGTGATATTTTACAAAATGATGGTGGAAGCTTTTCTAATTCAAAACTTGGAAGAGAATTTTCTGATCTTCAAGATATGTTAAAAGGTGTGTTAGTCATACATTATACATTTTAATTATAGGAATAAGAAGAATGAATACCTACCATTCTTTTCTTCAAGTTCGTTACTCGCTTATTTATTTCTATTGTCATAGATTTCAATTTATTTTAATAAATTTTTTTTTTCTTGTTTGAAAGTGACATGAAATGAAAAATGAATCACTTCTATTTTCCCAACATAAACATTTTTGAACATTTTTCCTTAAAGCTTTTTGAAAAAGAAATACTTTTCAACTGGGATGTTAAATAAGAACGAGACTTTTTTTGTTATGCTAGCAACTAGATTTTAACAAAACTTATGGCAACATGTTTTTTTTGTTGCAAATATTTGTACCTGTAGCTAAAATACCCGAGCAAACCTCACTTAGATGATTTCTTTCAGTACGTAATTTTTCCTGTAAACCTAATAAAATTAAAAAATCACATAGGTTATAGCCTAACAGACTTGGGAGTAGGGAGTGCAATCCCGGTATACTGGAATACCGTTATAACGGGATCCCGCACAAGATTTTAGTACCGATAAATTGGGATTGTATGTTTGTCGATTTAATTAAGAAAGTCCGCAAGTTGTCTTTCTCTTCAAGAGATCTCCAGCAAAGAATGATATGTTGCAAATTTATATGAAAAATGAGTGGAAAAGATGTACAACTTGTCTTAGATTGTAAAACTCGATGGAGCAGTCTTTATGCAATGATAGGAACATTTAATAAAGTTAAATTATGCATTTGCAAGGCACTAATTGACCTTAATCTAGGAACTGATACTGGGATCCAACAAATCGAATAATGTTTTGTTTCTTTAATAAAAACATAATTAAAAATTAAAAACATATTTCTTTTCCATCATCAATCTAAATATAAAAAAAACAGTATTGCATATCAGATAAGCAGGATCCCGCAATTACCGAGATCCAACAGGAGTTTAACTATTAATCTCTTTAATACTGGGATTATGACTTTATATCGGAATTGCACTCCCTACTTGGGAATCTCCATGATATTGGCTTATTTTGTAGCGTATTCACCTGTTGCAGTTATTTAAATGGTGTGAACAGTTCATGCTTAAAATGAGATAAAATTCAGTCCACTTAATACTAATGTCACCTGCATTTACCATCCAAAGTCGCATATCATAGTTCTCTATGGAAGTCTTGTTTTGGAAGCTTGAATGTAAACATTGTAACTACAAAGAACATATTTAAAAAATTGTATACACTTAAGCACCATGTGGTATTGTAATAACAATATTAGTATAATGTATTAGCACAGAGTAAGCACTGAAGCTTTAAAAATGGGAAAATAGATTTTAAAAATTTACTAGCTGTTTCGATTATGTGATTGCATACATTCTAGGGGCTATAGTCGGATCACTAAATCTAAGTTTCCAGCAGTGGAGCACCAGTGGAGTTATTTAGTTGTTATGGCTTCGGCATACAGAATGTGGCTTATTGTGGTGGAAAAGGAGAAGAAAAATAAACTCTAAAACTCGGTTTCTTCTTCTGAAGGAATGATATGTCTCTTAAAAGTTCAAGAAATTTAAACTAACAATATGGCAACCAACTAGGAAAATGTTTAAAAGAAATAGACAATTAGTGATTTGATGATGTAATTAATTAATGCTCTATAAGGTGGCTGATACTAGTGACATGTACCATGTAGAACTTGCAATAGGCATTTTTAGTGCAGTATCGTAGGGGCTCATAAATATTCCCTCAACAATTGTGGGCAATTAATTTTTTTGTCATACCCAATACATTCAATTTGATTGAAAGTTATTGATATGAAGTTTTTATTGATATACCTACTTGTTGTTTTTCCAATTTTTCCATTTACAATTTTCAAGGAAATGGAGAAAATTCGTTAGTTTTTGAAAAACCCTCACTTAGAAACCAAAATGATTTTATACAACAAAAAATTAAGTGAAGTCTTTTTAATAATACCAAATTTACTAATTTTGGTTCAGCCAAATCAGAGTTACAAGACTTTTTCGAACCCCTCCTGTTTTGCCCTTATTAATGAGTTTTACCAAAAAGTGGTTAACCAAAATAAAATAAAATTTAATTAAGATTACAGTGACAATAGCTTTGGTGCACCATATTTAAGCAAACATAAAGTTTATACATATGTTTTCGTAGGTGGCCATATCTATCAAACCACGTTGCAATGAACTGAGGAATTTAAACGTTCTCCTACAACTTCTCTTGGCTTTTTTTACTAACTCTTTTTTTTTCTTAACACTGCACTGAACTGTTCTAGAGATGTGACCAATGCCCTTTTTGATTTGGATATTCCAACGAATTCTAACCCTTAGAAGGAGCTTTGTGAAAATAATACCTTCCATTCAGTTGTAGCCATCATCTAGATAAAGAACTACTGATTGGATAGAGACAGAGTATATTTACTTATACCCAAAGAGACACAACGGCAGTTGTGTAGGGCATATATTTTGACACGGATAAAAAATTATTTATTAATTTATTTATTCACCCAACTGCACCTAACTAACATGTACAAGGCCCAATTATAGGTTACAATAAAAGTACATTACACACACCTAAATACCTAAAGTGAGCTACAAACACATTGTGATAAAGCAGTATTAAAAAACATTTATCACTAGGAAAACAAGTGGTATTGTATAACATTGTCAACCACTACAAAGCATTATTTAAAATCTTTATCTTAACCTAACAATATATTCTTAATTAATAATAAAACATATATTTGTTGCCTAAGAAAAGAAAAAAAAGAATTCGTTGATCTGTACCACTTAGAAATCGTTTTTGTATGTGACAAAGCCATGTTAAAACTTCTTCTTGCATAATTATAAGCATCTGTTGAATAAAAGTTTAACGTTAAGGCAAACGACCTAAGCTCAGATGAACACGTTTTACGAGATTGTCATTTTCTTGATCTTTGACAGATTTCACCTAATATTCCATATTCCTAAAATTACATATTGTTTACAGACACAGAAAGAATAAGTATTTTTCAACTTACATGAATGATACATTGAACAGTTTCTGTTAAGTCATATTTCTTTTTCAAAAATTTCAGAAGAGAATTAAGGCTACAAATTCTGGCTTTTAGACGAGTCTTTGCCTGCTGCAGACTATGGATCTTTATTGTTTGCATTTTTATTTTTTTCTTACAAATAGGTACTCCAATTTTTTCTTGCTCTTTTTGGACTATCCATGTCAGAAATATGGCATTCTCCAAAATATCATGGATAAGGCCTTTTCCTAAAAATGATGAATTATCTATTCCAGATGTATTTTATATAAACACTTACGGTAGCGTTTATATAAAATAAAATGGTAATATATAAATAGGTAACAGGTAGAATTTTCTTGGTATTTTTTAAAATGTACTGAATAAAAAAAATGTTAGAAACTCGTAGGTAAGCAGATAGCAAAATTATAGGGTATTAGTTGTAGAGACTATACAAAGGATATATAATTTGTTAATTATATTTTTATAACTTACTTCACGTTTATAATTTTATTACGATTGGGTGAATCCATTCCTATTTCTGATGCAGTTAATGTTGATCATTGTTTTGGTACAAAGTAACCAAATTTCAAATATATTTCAGAAAGATATGTAGCCTTATTTTTAGTAGATAACAAGCCTGATTGAGCACTCAGTGTCGATGACGATGAACATGAACATGTAGATATATTTTCTGGTTTTTGTTGCGGCAAGTGCAATGACTGTGTAAGAACATCATTTAGAGAAATATTTTCCTTATTAGAACTGTCTGATCTATAAAAATTAAATAAAAAGGTAAAGAGGTACTAGGTAACTGTAAAGGCTTTTTACTTGTATATTTTAATCAATATAAAAGTTATTTTACCTGCTATAAGTAGAAGCTATTATTGGAATAGCTATCTCCCACAAGTACTTTATACCTGATGGCTTTGTCAGAAAATCATTAATCGCAAAATGATCAGAACAAACAAAAATGTTGTCGGTAATATTGACATCACCTAGGGAGAGCTTCCACAAGTTTCAGATTCTTAGGATATCTAAAAAATACAGGTATTACTCATAATATACTTATAATATTATTGAAACAGGAAAAAATAAGTTGAACAATTAAAAAATATATCTTTTTAATAATTTAGAAAATGATTTTGTCAGTATTTTATCACTGCTAATTAAGTACTAAATGTAAAACACCCTTATGTAATTCATGTTATACATACAGGGTAAAAAGTCATTAACTAAATTTTCGGTAAAATTGGTCGTAAGTGGCGCCCTCTATGAGCAACGCTGAAATTGCAAATCGCATCTTATTCTTCGCTTAAAAAAATATAGTTTCACAAATTTTCAAGTTCCTAACCTAGATATTTTCAGAATAATCGCAAAAAAACGATTTAAAATTTTAACTTTTGTATGTTTGCTCCAATGGTCACTATTTCTCGCGTAATGTAGCTTTCGATTTTCCCATTGTTAATGAATCACCCTGTATATCGAGAAACCATCGAACTAAAAACATTTCCTTAATTTTTCACAATTTGATTTCAGAGTACATGACGCCATTTTTGACAATCCTTTCTCTTTTTTTCAACTACTTATTTAAGGATATTAAAACTCCAACCTAAAAAATTTTATATTTTCTACAATATTATTTTTTTTAGGTACTCCTTTAAAAGATGAAGATTCTCAGGAACCAAATGTTCAAGCCAGGCAGTACCAAAATAATAAAGGTGTATTTCGCAATCACAATGCTACTCACATGAAACCATTAGAAATCAGCATGTATGTTCTACTTGCAGCATTTTGTTGTGCTATTGTTGTAAGTACTAGTTTTGCAGTAATGTTTAAATCTTTAACTTTATAGGAACAGAATTGTGAAAGTAATTTTAATTCCAATATGATATGTACATATATTTTTGTTCTTTTGTCTGCATCCACAGTTTGATATATCAAAATATTTATCCTGTTATTTCTTAACTTCAAGTGTTTTTTCAGTTAAACTTACCTGTAAAATCTGGAAAATTTAGAAACATTCCAATATCACTAATTTGATATAGTGTAATACTGATACTAATTTTCAAGATTCTAGTTAAAATAAATAGATACAGCTACTAAAGTATTTCAAAGAAAAACAAGTTTTCTCCTTTTTATTTAGAAACTAACAATTTTCATATTAGTAATCCAAAATTAGTTGTCACATTTGAATATGTAATATGCAAAATTATTAATTCCTCAAAAAAAGTCTATAACTTTTTTTTTGTTATATTTATAATTTTAAATATGTACAATGCCATTAAAAGTTAAAAGAAACATTATTAGGGTAGATTTATAATTTTTTAGGGGCGATACTCCTAAAAAAATAAAAATAAATTACTAAGGATTTTTTTGAATTTTTGATGACATATTTATAACAATAAAATTCCATAGATCTTGTTTTTGATAAAAGCAGTTGTGGTACCCTAAACTAATTTAGATTTTAAATAGTAATAATTTGAAAATGGCTCTTTTTTCAGTGTCCTTTTTATGATTGAAATACAATTTAAAATTATGTAAATGCACTTATCGAATTTCGAAAATATTGAGTGATCTTTAATTAGTTTTCCGATTTCTCAGTTGCAGCACCCCCTAGTATCCCTGCCCTTGATTTACATAACTGTATACTACGTTCAATTTCAGAAATAGTTTTGTAAACATATTTTTCAAAAACTAGCATAGTATATCTCAAAAACTAAACCTTTTATGAAATAGGCTGATATATAATTTTTTAATTTAAATATCTTATTTTATGCATCTGATCTATCGAATCTATTTAAATTTTAACACGCACATATTGATGCGATCAGCGATAATCGTAACCTGCTGCTTTCTGAACACCAACAAATTATATTTCCACGATCTAATGCCTTGTATCGCCAACAACTCGCAATAAGTATGTTCGGACTCATTTGTTTGTTAGAAATAGATTCAAGATGAATTAATTGCAGTCGCCATCTTGCTGCAGAGAGTGATCTATTAATCTGCAGGTACTATCAAAGCATACTGAATGAGGCATGTAGCCCAGGAGTAGTTGTTTTCTACAATATCATTAGATAAAAAAACCTTATAATAAATTTTCCTGCATTAGAATAGTTGCATTTACATTTGACACTTAATTGGACACCACTAATACTGTTACATTATGAAATTAAGGCAGGCGTGCAATTTGATGGTTTGTCACATCTCTTTGTGGATGTCTAGGATTGATGACTCATTTGATAGTCCATTTCTTTATAACCATTCACCTGTAAAACAGGTATTTTGTCCATGTCCATGCCATTTTGTCCAACTCCATGTCATAACTTGAGGTTAATGTCTGAAACATTTTAATAGACCTACTCACTTTAAATGTCTCTTTAGGTTGGTAATATAACTGAGATTGACTGTACTTGTATGTATGTATATTAGGGTGCTTCTTATTTTTCAACTTTTGAAAAATTACTGCGTCAGCCTGCCATTCGCTTCTATCACCTAAAAAACGAACCTATATTTTTTATTTATTTCTTAGATAGGTTTTTAGGGGTTGATACCTCGTGTCAAAGTTTGAAAAAAATTATGACAATGATAACTTGCAGCTCAATGTACATAAAACAGTTATATTAATCATTTATACATTATAAAACATACTAATGCTACTCGTCACATTATTCCGTACAAGGACACTCGTAAAAAGAGGACGCCCTGGTACAATAGGCGGAGTGGACAAAGTTCTTTTAAAAAAAATAGCGAAAGAAAAGGAGAAAAACTTCAATGTATTTTAGATCGAGAAAAAAGTTACACTGAATCCCTGCGAGAAAAGTGCATACTATCTTCTTCGACTAGCAGTAGTGATAATGAAAGTAAAAGTTCAACGTCAGAAATTTCCGTAAGGGCGGGACCTTTGACGGCAGATTTAAAGCTATGGTTTGTTAGAGCTGTAGGCGACGTAAAGCAGACAGTCAGTTGTGCGCATCAGACTTACGTAGGAATCAAGAACACAAGAAAATGGGTAGCTGGTTTGTTAGAGTCTGCTTAGGTGGACTCACGGTAAGCAGAAAATTATGTGCGTCGTCGGTTCAGTCGAAATCAAATTCGATTTGATTTCAACGCAGCCGTTCAGTTGAGCTGACAGCGTACAGTGCTAAAAAGGCATTTATTTTTAACGAATTTTAAAATGGCAACCTAGTTTTCACCAGAGAAAGACGATAAATTAATCGATCTGGTACGAAAACTGCCCCCATTGTATACCGTCGCTTCCAAACATCTGTTCATTCGATCTTCACTTTTATTTTGACGACGACAAGTAATCAAATTTAAAAGATCTTTTTCATGTTCTTTTTCAATAAGTATTATCAGCAAAAAATGTTCAGCCATTGTCATTAAAAAAAAATTTTGCCAAAATAATAATAAATATTTTCGTCTGCACTTATCAGCATATCACTAAATAAGCACTAAATCTAACAAAACACCCTCCTTTAAAACCGATAAAGTTGAACGCTACAGATTCTGCTAACCGCGTATGTCGTCTGCGACGCACAGTTCTAACAAACCAAAGCTTTAGAAGTCCCACCTAAACGCAAACGCGGCAGAAGGAACATTTTTGATGAACGCTTATCCACAAGCCTCGACTTTGCTAAATTAAGTGACAGGAAAGCTACTGTTGTTTTGACATCAAAGCTCAAAAGTGTAGGTACCGATCCATCAGTGTACAATATAAATTCATCCTCAATTCGTTGCCAGCGTATGAAGCAAAGGCAAAGGGAAGCGGAATCCTTAAAGAAAGAATTTAATCCAAATACGTCTCTTACTGTTCATTGGGACGGCAAACTGATCGGAGATATAACAGGACACAAAACAGTGGATCGCTTTCCCATTTTAGTGTCAGGACAGGGTGTAGATCAACTTTTGGCAGTACCAAAACTCAGTCATGGAACTGGGGAGGCGTGTGCTTCAGCTGTTTATGACACTATTCTTTCTTGGAACTTGAGCGACAAAATAAAATGCTTTTGCTGAATAGTTCAAGCACTAGGTCCATCAAGTGGACCAGAAATATTAATCTTCAAACCATTTAGATCTACTTAGCCTAACATTGACCAGAATAAGTTCAGTATAGTTTCTTCAGACCCTGACGCTTTAAAATACGTAGAAAATATAGCAGGCAGCGCAATTTCATTTGCTGAAAAGCAGCTAAATGATTATTATCAACCACGTGACGATTACAAGGAACTGTTGACACAATAATATTTTTGGGAGGTGTACCACCTAATAAAGGGATATCATTCAGAGCTCCAGCAGGTCTTCATCGTGCACGATGGATGGCAAAAACAATTTATTGCCTTAAGCTTTTTATGTTCAGAGACCAGTTTAAACTGACAAAAAAAGAACTTAAAGCCATTACTGAAATTTACGTTTTCGTCGTTACGATTTATGTAAGATGCTGGTTCCAAGCTCCCGTGGCAACTTCAGCTCCAAGGAATGACTTGTGGCTGTTAAAAAATCTTAAGAAATTTGAAAATATAAACAAAGCTATGTCCAAAAAAGCTCTATCGAAGTTCCTGGGGCATTTGTGGTATCTGTCCGAAGGACTTGTTGCCCTTGCTTTTTTTGATGAAGTTTCTCTTGAAAGCAAACAAAAAATAGTGATTGAACTGAATGAAGAAGGTTCAGACTATAGCCCAAAGCGAATCACCTTGGATCTAAGTCACATCGAAGAAAAAAATATTGAGGATTAGAGAATTAAGATTTTTTAGAATCCTGGGAATTCCGTCTGAATTTCTGCAAAAAGAACCTCGTCTTTGAGAAGAAGATGAAGACTACAAAGCTTCCAGAGAAATTGTACGTTCTATGAGAGTGGTGAACGACATTGCGGAACGCGGTGTAGCATTGATTGAAGAATTTAATAAACTAATTACCACAGATGAAGAACAAAATCAATTCCTTCTTTTGATTGTGAAAAATTTCAGGCAAAGGTACCCTGATACAAAGAAATCTACTTTTTTAGCATAAGTTACAATTTTTTTTATCCTAATGAGTTATATAATTTGTGTATGCTTGTCTTTTTTAGAACTTAATTAATGAATTTTCAAAAATACTTTTTTTTATTTTTAATTCGCTGGTAGAGACCCCTAAATATTACTTTAAAAATAAAATAAAAATTACATATTAGTTTTTTGTGCCTTAGAACAGAATAAAATGGTCACACGCATAATAATAAAAAAAAAAAATTTTTTTTGCCCAATTAAGAAGCACCCTAATGTATATTCAAATAAATTACTACTATTTTGTATTGTTATCTTTTATTTAATACTAAACTATAAATAAAATTTATATTTCAGGTTTTTGTAGTGTCTTGTGTTGTGTATGCATCTAAGTTTAAAACAATCGATGGAGGTATTGTAGCAGGCATTCGGCCATCTCCTGTTAATCCTAGTAGTTTAGTAATTCACCGTGAGCCACGTAAACCAAGAGAATCTACAACAAATGCCCATGACTGGGTTTGGTTAGGCCGAGCAACATTAGACAGTACAAATCGTAATTCTACTGCAATAAACAATAATTCGACCGATATGAGAATCATTACTAATCCACTGAATGTAAATTATTGTGAGCCCGAAGATTGTTTGGCAGCAACAGGTTTCAGTAATCCCAGCCATATAGAATTACCAAGCAAGCCTTCAATGACAAACTCGACTGATGTGAATTCAAACAAGGCCATTGACAGCAGTACATATTGTAAGAGCAAAATTGGTGGAGGGATAAATAAAGCTAACGATATTAATGATGATCTACAAGTTTGGTAGGTGACAGTAAATACTGAACTGATTAATAATTTCTACTAATTAATAATACAGTAATGACAATTAAGATTAATTAACACAAAAGATGTACATTTTTACCAGGTGGTCCCAGTATTGCTTCCTCCCTTTTTTGTTTCTTCAAAATATGGGAAAAGATTTAAGAATTGAATTTACATGATCTTGTTATTTTTTAAATATCTATTGCAAAACAATACTCTAGTCGAATTAGATCATAAAACCTAAAAACTTTATTAGTAGATATTTTATTGCACTTTATGACTGGGAAGGGTATCTAGAATGATAATATCAAAAAAGTAACTCGAAAGAAGTAACGCTAAGTGGACAAAGTGCAAATAAGTGTCAATTTTATGTGTTTTTTCACTTTTTTACTGCCCACGAAAATCTAGATGACCTATCGGAATATTAGTTATTTTATGTTATAGGCAATTAAATTACCTACAATTTAAGGTACCTAGAATCATTTTTCACTAATCTGTTTACTGTAAAGTAATGGTCGAATGCGGAAATATTAGTTTTTGAAAATTGTGTATTATTGTTGCAAAAAGCGATGAATGTTGATGAAATTTATGGAAAAGACGGTCAATCCAATGACCAACATGACTGCGAAATGTCTATTCAATTGACCGTGAAATTGTTGCTACAGCTATTTGTTAATTCATTTCGTTTAGTTTTTTGCAACTAATTGTTTAATTACTAAACGTTAATTTTAGAAGTTAATATCGTTGATATAGGTTGTAATTAATCCAAAGAAACGTACCGAAAAAGAAAAATTTCAAAAAGTTGAAATTAAGTAGCCTTCTACAACTAACAAGGACGTGCAAAACAATGTTTATAACGTTAATTGTTAATTAACTATTGGACGTATCGGACCGGGATTTTAAAGACAATTAAAGAAAGGGTTAAACTTTTATTTTCAGATTGTTTTACATTGATAGTTCATGTAATAAATGCGCTAGCAGCAGTAAATGTTAACATTAATGAACGGCCTGCACATGGGAGAAGGATCGCCGGCCCTGCGCACGCTCGTGAACGCCTCCCTCTGTGTGAGATTTTTTAACCGAATTTGAAACGTTCAAGACAAAAACCAAAATTTATTTGTCAGATAATCAAATATTTCTGTTAGTTTTGAGTAAAGAATCTATTTCAAACATTCAACCACTTGTTGCATATTTTGAAATGAATATGGCTTCTCCTTCACTCAAAAAAATATTATATTGTGGCTCCTACACGAGTGATATTCTCATCATAGATTTTTTTATTTCAGCAATATTGTTTTTCTAATTGTAAGTATAAAAAAGTCACTAATCATGGTCAATGTCAATAAAATACAATCACTTTTTTTTGGTTTACTGAAATTTTCACTCTTGGTTAAAGGGTTAAAAAGTTTGGAAAACCAATGGTTCTCATCTAAGTTCAATCTTTAGATATATGTATTTTGTTACAATCAAATAAAGGTTTGGCTGGTTTTCAAAGAAAAAATATTTAAAAAATATCTATGTGAGACTGATTTTTGTTCACTATTTTCCTTTATACCTATAAATAGCTAGGTGTTATAATAAAAAGTTATTAAACCTTAAATAATACATCTTTTGTTTTGTTGTTAATATTTTCGAAAACTGCAAATATCAAATTCAAATTTAAACAGTATGCAGATGTATGTAGATCCTTTTTTTGACATTTATCGAATTTTTGATTTTCTGAGTTACTTTGTCATAAAGAAATGCTCTTGATTATTTATTGTGAGTGTGACTGTTTAGTTGATTGATCAGATTTCAAATTACGACTTTAATACACGAGTCCAATCATTCAGCACCAGCAACCATACCATAATATCCTCCCTTAAAGTGATACCTATGACACTCAAAAGTAACTAACAATATGTATATAACTTGTGTTTTGATATTTAATTTAATATCATAAAAGATGTTACGACTATGCTAATACCTACTGACTGTTTTTCTTTACTCATACACATAATACACATTTGATACCCTTAAATTGTTTTATAATCTATTTAACTGTCAATTTTCATAATTAGAAGTATCAGCAGCCAGATTTTAATGAGACATTTATGAAAAGGAAAATCTATGTTATAAATTTTTCTTTAATTTTTTGGGCACCTTATATGTAAAAGGTACAAAAAATAAAATTTTAAAAGTGATTGTATATCATTAATGGATTATTTTATGATTACTAGCAAAACATATACTTTGTATGTAATTAATTATACAATTAAAATTCTTTACTACAGGTTGTCAATATTTCATAAAATTTTTTGATATGTTAACATTCACTTTTCTGATGTTATTAATATCTAAATAAATGTTTATTTAATTAGGAACAAACCTACTCCTCCACCTCCTTTGCCACCACATGGAGCTCCACTTCAACCACAACGCACTAAATTCATCAAAGACGAGGAAGATTACCGCCCACCTGTACCTCCTCACAGAAATATAGGAATTACAGCGAATAGCTCCTCTTCCGAACATATTCCACAAAAGAAAACTCATCATCATCATCACATTAGAAATAGAAGCCAAGACAAACTTAGTCATCACAGACTTTCGAATGACATAAGTAAAACAAGCTCAAGACCAAACAGTGGATTAGGTAGAGATACAAAGGATGAAGTAGATAAGAAGGAATGCCATGTATTTGAATTTGATGATGAACCACACGAGGCTCCAAGAAAAGAGGAAAAAATTGAATTTGTCCAATATCCCAAATCTCCCAATGCTAATTGTAAGTATAAATAAGTATAAATGTTTAAATAAGCTAAGGAATAAATTTCTACAGATGGTTTTTTGATCAAACACATAGGTCTACACATAAATATTTTTTTTTTAATATAATAATTATATTAATTATTGTATTGATGTTCAGATAATTTGTGTTTGTGGACTAAATGGTAAGCAACAAACTGGTTGATAGTTCATTAAGAACACAGCATGTTTTGCACATATATGTACAACTCCTCAAAATCTCAGGTTTAATGATACTTATTTAAAAATTTTTATTTTACAAACTTCGTTAGAATGAAAGTTCTCTAAAAAATGGCAAGAGTCCCACGGTTCATTATCAACAATTAATTACAGTACTCTATCAATACGGAGACTCTAAACACCAACTGGTATTTCCTTAGAAACTAAATAGGTACTAGCCATAGACAATAAAAGGATCACTTTGACTTAAAAATCTTTTTCATGGAATGGGAGTGTTTGTTTAGGAGAACAAAAAATTGGGTGCATTGCATAGATAATTAAATGTTTGATAATTTTTTCCCTTTTTACTCACATCAATTAAATCAACTATTTAACAAATTTTTTTAATACTGCTTACTTTTCTTAGCGAGAATTATTCTTGCTCTATAACTTTTTTAATATATATTTTCAATGGGCTGGGTTTTAAATACAGTGGAGTTTGGTTATAACGATATTCAAGGTTATATAAGGATTAAAAAATAACCAAATTGTCATGCACCTTCCAGTTTAACCTGAAATGAATTAAATTTTGTGATTTTAAATATGACAGTATACATGGGTAACGCAGCAAAATTTCCGGTGTTTATACACTAACTCAAGCGCACATTTGTGAGTTAACCCACTGCGTTAACTCAATTGCATTGTAACTCAATATCGGTTGAACTGGCGCGACGAATGGCGCATCTAACGCAGCGGTGTCATCGTATCATCACCACACCACCCGATGCACATACGCCGTGACTTGCTACAGCTTCACCAGCTCAGCTGTTATGTTTTTATGTGTTTTAAATTTTATTCTGGACCAAACAAGGTTCTAGTTAGGTAGTTAATTATTTTAATTTTGTATAAAAGAATTATTTTGTTTCTGTTTTGCAATAAAAGTTAAAAATTAAAATGCATAATTTTTCACGTAACTGCAATTAAAAATTTCAAATAACGCAGGCGTCGTTTACCCCCCTCGTACTGATTTCATTATATTTACACTGAACCATCGAGTCCCTAAATTGAAACTATACTATATTTTACACAATACGCAGAGACAGTGACAATCACAGAACATATGATGACAATTCCCCCAACCCCCATGTATATATTCCATTTTATCATAATAACAGTCATGTTATTTTATACGCCACGCTATTTTTTGTTCTAATACATATATTATTTTCATAGGTGTTACTCCTAATATAACGTTTTAACATTATTTTGGTAGATCGGATATACAGATTATAGTGTGTTCTTTTCTTCTCAAATTCTTGGTTTTGTAAATAGCCAATAGATGTAGACTTCGCGTAGACTATGTAAACAGTGTAGACTAAGTAAACAATGGAGACAATGTAGATAATGTTGAACAGCTGTTCTATTGAGCGAACGAAAAATTAATTCCAATTTTGGCCGGCTACGATTCGAATTAGTAAAATTCATCAGAAAATATGCCGCAAAATGTTTGATATGTGAAAATGCTCCAAAAAGACACAAAAATGCCCTTAATATTCTGGAGAATGGCAAGCCTATACGTCCTAATTTATCCACATTGGCGATTAGACTTTTACAAATACCCGCGTCGTCTGCACAAATTGAAGGTTTTTTTTTCAAAGTGGGGTAATATTCATACAGCTGTTAGAAATCGACTAACTTTTGAACGCTTTAAAAAATTAATTCATATGTAAAATGAAAAAAATTGAAAATATTTTTAGTAAATTGTTAATTTTCTGTTACTCTGTCAATCAGCAATTTATAATGTTAAGTTTTATTTTGTTATACTTACTATGGTTTTAAAGATGTTTTAAATAATAAGGTAATATTTTGTTTAATTTTATACCTTTATTAATTGTTGACATTGTCTACATTGTCGACACTTCCAAATTATGTCTACATCTAGGTCATTGTCTACCCGTAGACAATTGTATTTTCTATGTCGCGATTGTCTACCTGTGCATCTCTGTGCACAACAAAATGAACTCGTAATATTATACTCGGTCTAAATAGCATCAGCGGAGGAAGAGTTGAATCTTTTGGCGTGATCACATATCTAACCCATATGCGACACTCCTTTGATGTGGCGTAAATGCCGCCGTTGACCTCGTCCCTTTAAATTGGATGCTAAACGTTGCCAGATTGGGCAATAAAAATTTATATCTGAAGAAAGTGTTGTCGGTTCGAAATATTGAATAAACATGAACATAAAATACTTACACCTACATTTATCACAATTTTCACTTAATTAATAAAGTGTCTGTCTAAACGGGATGATAAATTAGATAACTAATGTATTAAAGTAAAATTGCTATANGTATCAGATATCAAATTGAAATTTTTGCACATAATATATATAGGAGATTTCAAAACTATATTGGTCTTAACCGCTTGACAGTAAAATGTAACATTTTGTCTGGAACTTATTCTAGGAATTTGAAAATAAAACTGTTGCAATAACAAGGGGCAATCTAAATTGTTATGAAATATATTAAAAAGAATTTTTAAACTATTAATAATCCTACGTAACTCTAAAGAAGTAAAATTAAACCTATCAACCAATACAGAATGATCGTATCCCCTTTCTGGATAAAAATTATCCACTTTCAAACATAAAAACTTGAGAAACTTTCGCTGTACACTCTCAATTGTGTGCTTATGATTTACATACAGTGGATACCAGATAAGCGAGCAGTACTCAAGTTTAGACCTTATAAAAGAATAATAGAGCGTCTTCAAAGCTACCTCATTAGAAAATGAGTGACAGTTTCTAGTTATGAAACCAAGCATCTTCAGGGCTGAACCTGTGGCATATTCAATATGATTTGAAAAGTTTAGTTTTGCGTCGAATATTACTCCTAAATCTTTAATGGAGTCGCATCGTTCTAGTATTACTTCATTCAAAACATAATCGTAGATAACGAGGTTACATTTACGAGTATAGGTTACTATTTTACATTTATTTGCATTTAAATTCAGACTATTATAATTACACCAATTTTCTAGCTCACATAATTGCGTTTGTAACATCCTACTATCATTAGTGTCCATAATTTTTGAATAAAACTTTAAATCATCTGCGAATAAAAGTTTCTCGCAGTTTATTATATTAGCAATATCATTAATAAATAATACAAACAGTAGCGGCCCCAAATTCGAACCCTGAGGCACGCCAGAAGTAGCTGTAAAGACTGTTGATTTATGACCAAAGTACATAACAAATTGCCTTCTATCACAAAGATATGATTTCAAAAAATTGCACAAATCGGGATCAAATCCAAGCACTTACAATTTTTGTAGAAGAAGTTTATGATCAATGCGATCAAACGCTTTCGTAAAATCAGTATATACGACGTCTACCTGCTCTTGAATTAGTTTTGGTGTTATAAATAGGAACATAGGAACACTTCCAAATTATGTCTACATCTAGGTCATTGTCTACCCGTAGACAATTGTATTTTCTACGTCGCGATTGTCTACCTGTGCATCCCTGTGCACAACAAAAAGAACTTGTAATATTATACTCGGTCTGAATAGCATCAGCGGAGGAAGAGTTGAATCTTTTGGCGTGATGACATGTTTTGTTCGGCTTTGCCTGTCGGGGCACGGCGCATGACTCTGTATTTGACTCAAATGTGAGTGCGTGTCGGCGTAACTCAATTGCGTTAGTGCAGTAATAAATTTGGTATCAGTGCAGTGGCGCAGACCATTGCTTCAGCGCAATAACGCAACGCAGTACTGACCTAACCGTAATGGACATCTTTGTTGCGAGCTATATAAAAAATCTTCTACACAATGTTCCACCTACTACTTGCGATGATATTGGAGGGAAGGATTAGAGATGCATTTGCGTGAGAATATCATTTGAAGATAGAATAAGATGCTGTATTCAAGAGAATGGTTATCAATTCGAACATCAATTAAAATTTTTCTGTTTCTTCTAAAAGTAAAATTTCCTTTTATCATTATCATGACAATATTCAAAAAAGTTTTCTAATAAAAAATATTATTTTATAAGCAGAATAATTATAAAAAGTTATTAATTTTGTATAAATATGTTTGTAGTAAGTAACTGAATTATTTATGAACATGAAAAATATTTATTAAAGAAAATTTTACTTTTAGAAGAAACAAAGAAAAATTTTAATAGATGTTCGAATTGATAACCATTCTCTTGAATCTTGCATCTTATTCTATCTTCAAATGATATTCTCACGCAAATGCATATCTAATC
>NW_019416939.1:178027-181749 GCF_000390285.2 Anoplophora glabripennis
ACCTGAATTTTTGTCAGTGGTTGTTAAAGTCACAACATAATCCAGAATTCTTACTAAAAATACTTTGGATCGATGAAGCTACGTTCAATCCTCATGAAATTCGAACAAGATCTTTTCAAGACGAATTTTCTGTGAAAGTGTGGCTCGGAATAATTCGCAATAAAGTTTGTGGACCTTTCTTGCTACCATCCAAATTCCCAAAAATTTCTAAACTCTCTAGAAAACCATCTATTTGAATTATTACTTTCAAGCATAAACATAAATATTCTTGTAATATTATGGTTTGAAATGTCTGCCACAAGGTAGGTAGGTAGGTATTGGTATGAATAACTTGAGAACGGCGAATCTTAGGGAAAAAATTCAAGTTACCTTTTTTACGTATTTATTGCATTAGAATATAAATCCGTTACAATATGTTGTAAAAAATACAGTGACGTAGGTTTTTTTTATAAAAAGAGGGCGACCCCTGTCCAGTTGTACACCACTGGTTGAAT
This sequence comes from Anoplophora glabripennis, assembly GCF_000390285.2. Taxonomy (NCBI): domain Eukaryota; kingdom Metazoa; phylum Arthropoda; class Insecta; order Coleoptera; family Cerambycidae; genus Anoplophora; species Anoplophora glabripennis. The sequence goes on from NW_019416939.1 coordinate 178,522, forward strand.
CTCTAGAGCTCGCATTTTAGGGAATGCAAGGCCTACTGTCATACATTATCTGTACCAAATTTTATTGAGATCGGTTATTAGATTCCGGACATATAAACAAAAAATCAATTTTTTTTAACAACTTTAACACCCTGTATCTCTAAAACGAGGCAGTTCTAGACCTATGTTTATAAGGCAAACACCTATTATTTTAAAGAGATCTATCTGCCCTCGAAGTTTCCTGCATAAAATTCGGACCACCCTGTATATTAAAACATTTCCTTGTGCAATGCAATCTAGATTCAACCACATCTACAATATGAACATAAAATGGCTACAACTATGCAATCTCTTGTGATCCCGTTACCATCGCAGTATTGTGTGAATTTTACTGTAGGTATTTGGAAATGAAAAAACTTTTTTTTTCTTTATTGAAAATGTATTATACATGTTATAAGTGTATACTTTTTGTTAAAGGTAATAGAACCAGTGCAGAAGTGAAAAGAGCTACAATTGTGGGAAATCCCATGTGTTTGGACGAAAATAATGGCGAGATAAATAAAACTGCTGAAGAGCTTCCTAATTTAGATGATTTACAACTAGATATGGATTATGACCAGATTATGCATTATTTTGAAAATTTAAAGGTAAGCTAAACCAGCTTGGTTTACAGAATTTCGATGAAATACTAATTTTTATAAATTTTTACAATATTGCTATTCCATGATCACTATATATGTTACTTTGATAATAATAAAATGTAGTAGCAGGGCCATTTTCTCTTCTGTTTTCCTAAAAGTTGTACATTTTCCTGTAGAATAGACAATTTGTTAATATTTTTTTTATACAGTAGTGATGTTATTTGAGTTTATTGCAGTTTTTAATATTTTTTTTTTCTCTTTTGAAGGAATCGAATGCCTGAGTAGAAGAGATCATTGCAAAGATCCGCGACATACTGTTGTCCTTCAGTGAGCAATATCGAGCAAGTGCCCTAAATGGTAATATAACGAGTCCTGATCCTACAAGAAACATCAGTCAGAGTTTTGACTACTTTTTTGATTACGTCAGTGAATCATATGGTTAAACTTATTGTATTACTATATAGTTGGGGTCAATTATAAACAAAAGGAAACCTTACAGATGTCTTATCATGTATACCCATTACATAACAAATGCAAGACTGATTAAAGTTGCTTAAATTTATTAAATAATAATTAATATGTTGTACAATCAATGATTCTTCTGAATTTAGTTCTGTAATACAAAAAGCCGTAAATTATAGAATTGGACTATGTGTATTTTTAATTTATGCTGGAAATGTTGATAAAGGGTATAACAACGATATAATGTCACGGTCTTTGTTAAGGATTTTTGCAGTGATCAAAAACTATTGTCTAGTCAAAACAACAAATAAGCTTTATTTATCTAGGTAATAAAACAGTTTTGAAGTATCTGTAAAATAATGCCATATATATATATGACTGCTATTATTAATGCACAATTTATGGTTCCTGAAGAAAGAAGTGTATACTTTTTGCTTTATATTGTAATAAATAAAATGTTTAATTTTAGTCATTATCCGTTTTGAATAATCAAATCTCAGCAAATATCTACTTGAGGAGATACTGCTCAACACTTAAGGAAATGTAGTTGTTTTACCAATTTTATTATTTAAGATTTGTACAATTTTGTATTATATATCTACTTGTGTACATAGATAGAATGTGTATATCTCCCCGACTGATATTATACATGGGATTTTTATATTTTATGCTACTACAAATCTCTAATTTAAAAAATATATATAATGTTATAATAGATTATTTTGTGCTTAGTACTCTATTTTTTAATGTGGATGTTATGTTTGGCACAAAAATATGTATTTTTTTGTATATAACGCAAAATAGACGGACTGCTTAGTTTATCATAAGCTGCTAAGCTAAAGTACAGTTAAGACAGTATATTAATCTAGTCTTCTTATAGTAAAACCTAAGGTATCCACTAAAAAATGTTTCTAACGTTTATGTCTAGATGCTTTTGGAAGTTAGTGATAATTATTATCAGCACATAATTCCTCGGAAGCTGTTACAATACTTGCCTTTCCTTTTTTTTACGGGTTGCATCATTTCTATTAAACTATTTCAATGTTTTATACCTATTTAACAGAAAAAACTTACCTACAAAAACTAATAGTATTATATAATTTTCATGTCAGTACTGTAAATTTACATACGATAAAAAATATCAAAAACTTTAACAATAACTAATTTAGGTCACATTTATACTGCAAGCCATTATGCCTGGAAGTAATGTATGTGTTCATACTGTAGGCAGGTTAAGGCTTTTAGTGGACTAAGTCTACTAAGAAACTTGCTTCAAAGGTGAACATGTTGTATAAATTCCCTTCTGTTTCGGAGGGTTCATCAGAAAAATATAGAATTTCATCAGTTATTTTCTAACATGAACATCACAGTTCTTGTCAGCGCTATATAGGGTCATATGGGCTTTAATTGGAAAATTTCCCGGGTGATAGGACAAATACATAGTGATGTGAGTGAAAATATATAACAAATTGATATATATCAATTTTTGATACATATCAGCTATTATATTTATGTTAATAGCTGATATATATCAATTTTCCCGCCATTTCATGAATAAAGCCAAATTTCAAACATAACCTTACATTTTAAAACTAAAAACTTGTGGTGTGGTAGGCTTGAGTTGGACTGTAGTAGCTCTTGGGTACCTGGAATATCTCCGTCAAAAATGAATATAAAAATCTGAAATTTTAGGGGTGTACTATAGATGGGAAGAACTAAGAGCGCACGTAATTTCAAGTCACCCCTTCCACCCTAGGGGGTGACGGGTGGTTTTTTTAGATGTACCCTACTCATTTTGCGAGTTTCGGATTCTATGCGTAAAACTACCCCCGAAAGCGCGTTCTTGCCGAATTCGCACAAAAACCAAACCACCACCCTCGTATGGATTTTGTCGTTTTTTCGATGAGCATTTTTCTCCTTCAAAAATAAATATAGAAATCTGAAATTTTAGGGGTGTACTATAAGTGGGGAGACCTAAGAGCGAACCTGATTTCAACTGGCCCTTTCCACCTTAGTAGGTGCAGAGGGGGTGAGGGGTGGTCTTTTAGACGTACCCCCAAGAACGCGTTTCTGGGGGTAGTTTTACGCGTACAATCCGAAAATCGCAAAATAAATAGGGTACGTCTAAAAAAAACCTTCACCCCAC
>NW_019416939.1:182142-193094 GCF_000390285.2 Anoplophora glabripennis
TAGTGGTAATGTGTGTACAAAAGCTCAGTCCTGTAGTTCAAACGATTCCTAAGATATTGGCGAAAAACTAAAAAAAAATTAAAGTTTTGAACCGTGTATCTCGAAAACGAAAGCCCGGAGAGAAAAATGGAAGAGGAAAAATGTATTTCTTTTTTCAAGAGGAATTTACATTTTTCCGTTGCGACACTTATTTAGGAACACCCTGTATAAGGATGTGCCATTTAACACTCCCGCTGCCAATATCTCGGAAATGAAGAAATTTATTTTAGTTCCGGAAACTGGGGTTGTTAGGTCTCTTGAATAGCTTCAAATTGTAGTTAGAACTATTAGTTCAAACCTTTCTGTATATAAAATTTTTGATTCCTGGAACGTGGAAATTTTGAGTAATTTTTTAATATAAAGATTTCCCAATTTCCCCAAATTTACTTGTTTTTGAGACATGTCGACTTCAATATGCAATGTAGGATTGTAGATATGATGTAACAGGAAAATCTATTATTTTATCTAAATCACACCAAGACAAAATATTCTTTTAAAGTATTGTTATAATGACTTTATTTTAAAAAATATTTCTGTTCATGAAGAATCAAATTCAATTTCGGGAAATCTTAAACCTACATATGAGATTTGTACGTATTAGTTGCTAACAAATCGGAGGAACTAATAAAATCTATAATAAAAATTCTTCTGTTTATGACAGCTTAGAATAAATTAAATATATATTTACTGAAATTTTCAGAAATATAAAAAATGTATCTAATTGTTTTAAAATCATAAATGTGTTTAACTCATTCAACTTCCACAGGATGTCTGAAAGTGAATTGCCATACTATAAGGGTAGCTTTCTTGGATGGGAATAAACCGATTAAGATCAAGTTACATTATTACAATTTTATTATGGGACATAAACATTTTTTTAAATTTTTCGATATTTTTTGTAAAGTGCAAATATTTTTGAAACTGCTTTATGTACAGAAAAAAGATATAGTTCTTAATATGGTTAAACTGCACCATTCCAAAAATAAATAAATAAATAAATTTCAATTTTACATATCAGTTTCTGAAAACCAAGTATTTGAGAGGATTTTAGATCTATTAAACTCCATTTTTTTGCTAAATTTGCAACTAAATTAAATAATTTTTATAATTTAGACACTTTATCCTTATTCAAAAGTCCACGCCTTCTGGGATATTATAACCCTATGAATTTAATTTTGTATATTATATTCAAGTCTATGTAAACTTTGACTTCGAGCCCTAGGTTGGTCGAAATCATATAAAATATTTAATCAAGTTGCAAATTTAGCAAAATAGTGAAGTTTTAATCACATTACATTACTTCCAAAAGCTTGGCTGTCCGTAAATAATGACAAGTAACCAAATTGAAATAAGTTTTTCTTTGGAACAGTATAATGATAATAATAATAATAATAATCTTTATTATGCTTATAAGATATTACAGAATAATATATAGCATTAGTCGACACTTGGAGATAGAACACCTAGAAACTAAAGAAAGAACAAAAGAAAAAAAAACATTTACAAACTTACAAAGAAAAGAACTAACCTAGCAAAAGTATTCGGACATAGAATAAAAACATTTAACTGACAAATACATTTTTAATTTTCGTTTGAACTAGCCAACTTTTTTGTACTCTTATTTCATATTGCAAATGATTAAATATCTTGGGTCCTAAGTAATTTAGCCCTTTCCCTACAATTGATAATTTTGTGAAAGGTTTCATTATTTTATCAGGTATTAATATTGTGAACATCATTATTCAAACAAAATTTATCTACATTTTTAAAAACATGCAACAAACATCTTTTTTCTTAAAATATCTGTTTTCTCAAAAATTTTGTACCAGCAAAATAAAATATGAGAAAATAAACAAGAACTTTTTAAGGTGGCACTTGTACTAAGGCTATTGGATCTAAATTGATTTATTTTCACCTAATTTATTTTTACATTTAAAGTATGACCTATTTTGTTTCCAGACACCCTGTACAAATCATTATGGTTTAACGTACCATAAACTTTATAAATATAGTTCTGGAAAATCAGTCTCACCAACCAAAATTAAGATTTTAGATATTTTAATGGAAAATATTGCCAAGTTTCTTTAAAAGAATATGTCCCTCTTTAAATTTAATGCACATATTTTTATAACTTGGTTGCACTATGTACTCTGTCATTTTGTATGTGTAACAGCTTGAAACGCCTTTTCAAGATGTAATGACATATAAACTACTGTTCTAAACAAATTAAAATCGCTAGTCAAAGAATTCCTGAATTAAGAAATGACAGAAAAAATATTTTTAATTATGCGAAAAATATTACTGGACTACCAAGTAAACAGGGAAATGTTGCGACAAATTAGAAATATTTTCGAGCTATAAAACGCAGTACTACGACATTATATACTGCATTTCACTTCAACTAAGTACATACCTACTCATTTTGGGAATTTATATGATATAAATTATCTTGCTTTGGTAGAATCCTCAAAATTTCCCGAATATGCAAACAAAATTTCCCAAATATCATTTGAATGTTTATTATAAATGTATCCAAACGTTTTTGAAATAGGCTGAAAAACGAACTTAATATTTTGTACAGAGTCAAACAATTTAATAATTTAGAAGTTCAAAAAATTGTAGAAATATACAAATTGTTTTGCCTAGTTTAAACAATTCCTGCAACAAGTAGAAAGAAACTTTTCCTGTCTTAAGCGCATTAAGACTTGCTTAAGAAATACAATAACACAAGAGCGCTTAAACAACTTATCAGTGATGGCGATAGAAAAAGAACTATTGCAAATTCTTAGTGCCGATCCCCAATTTTATGAAGACATTGTAATAATTTAAAAAACCGACAAATAGAAATGTTTTATAAAAACATTTACTATGTTTTTAAAATATTTTGTTAAAAGTGGAGAAAAACAAAAAGCTGGCGGCGTTGTTTTATATGTAAATAGATAAGTTGGCTGGCTACCTTATAAAAATTCATTTTTATGTTTTTTCATATTTTTTAATATTTTAAACCAAGTAGGAACAATTTTTTTTAATTATGTCATTTTGTTTTTTTTTCTCAATTAATGTTATTGTAAATAAAATTTTTAAAGTTCTGATATTATTAATAATGCAATAATAAGATAATGTTTATTTATGGATATAGTAGAGCTATTGGCGATGACCTCCATAATAAAAAATTACGTGGAAATTTATTCCTATTTATTATTTAATAAAATAACCAAATATTTCAATTTTTTTATACAATTTGAATGAAAATCCTTCTTGTGAACATCAGTTTTTCTATAATGCTGTAAATGCAACTAAAAATTTTCAGATTAATTTGATCATTTGACCTTGCAAATTTAAAAATTGCAACACTTTTCTCACCTATTCACAATGTCAGGAGCGGTAACAGCAATAGGTACTAATAGAATGTGACTGCCATGTGGCCCTTGATACTAAACAAGTTTGACATGTCTATTAACCTCTGCCGGACAATAATCACTTGCAGTATGAGCATGTTCTTATAAAGGCATATGTATTTGCTTATGTTAAATAATTTAAGTAAATATAGGAAAACTATTAGTTATATTAAATAAAAAAAAAATGTAAATGTTAGTATCAACTTATGTGTTATATATTGATTAAATATTGCAATCTTCCACCGATATAATTGCACAGATGATACAGTAAGACCCCGCTTAACGCGTAGGATACGTTCCATCAAAGTAGAGCATAATGCGAAACAGCGCTAAACGAGGCTATCTTAACATGTAAATAATGGGCTTAGGGGAAGATGGATAGAAAATTGGCTAGGTATTAAATTTAATAATTATGTTTTTTTTAATAAAAATAAAACCAAACATTTATTTCTTACAAAAATAAAAACAATATAAACGAATATTACTTATAAAAACAAATAAAATTCTTAGTCAGTCAGATCATTCAGTCTATTCTGTGTTTCCAATTTTCTGCCTTTTTGTCAAGAAGGCATCTAATGTAGTTTGCGTTTTCCTTTTGCGTTCTGTTAGAAGTTGTTGATAAGTGGATAAAGCAACTATAACACTTGCTTTTGAACTCCTGTCAAAATTTGGATCATTTTCAACAAATTGGTCCATAATTTCAGTTGTGGTGGTCAAACTCCTGTTTCGGATAGGTTATGTACATACATATTTGGAAACCTAGTGCTGCACACAATTTCGGGGAATCCCTGTAGTGCTACGAGCAATTTTGGGGAATCCCCGGGTTGAAATAAAAGAGCACTAAACTGAAACAGCGCTAAACGAAACAGCGTTAAGCGGGGTCTTACTGTACTTTGATCAAAAATAAGAAAAACCATTTGTATGATTGTAGGTCCACAAACACATTGCTTTTGAATGACATTATGGCAAAATTTAATAATTCAGTTAGTATTCTCATTAATTTTAAACACACAACCTATCAACATTAAACTCTTTTTAAGGGCCAATGGAATATTATGAATTACATATTATTCCAAAATACTTTTTTGGGAACCATGAACTTTCTAGCACCTCTGAATTTTTTGGTGCTAGATAAGACAACTTTTCTGCTTTATCCTCTAAGTTTTTCATCTCAAGAATTTATATATTTAACAGTTTACGTGACTTAAAAACATTACGTCTTTTATGCGATTTGTTGATTAGTTTGAAGTTAAACTATATGATTTCCACTCTAGTGACCCAACCGTCTGTGAATAGGGAACTATATTATCCAAGTCTACCAAGATGACTAAAAAAATATATAAAACTATCACCCTGTATTAATATGAACTTTTTTCTTATTTTGGTCAGAGTTGCCTGTACAATTTTATTGGTACAATATTGCAGGAACCATGTGGCTAAACAATTTAATAATAAATCAGTCCCTGCAATAATGAAATTTCTTATAGAATCTCCCAGTGTGTTAAAGAGTGTTAGAATTATTCAAGAATTTTAAAATTTCTAATTAATAAATTTTTTTTGTTGGTTTTCCTTTAAAATATGATACAATGATTTTCTGTTAAATAGAATATATTATATTGCTTTATTACTGCTTATTTATGAAAAACCATTAATACTTACTAGTTGTTAAATCCGCAAATGTACTTTCCATTTTGTAATTTATACAAAACATAAGAATTTGCTTATGAATGTATATATAAAATGTTATAATTGTTATTTATATTAGATTACCGCTCCTACTCTCTGGGAAACTGTGCTTGAGAATATGATGTGTAGATTCAGAACCTAAGTACTCAATCTTTTTTTACATAATAGATACATTCCTATTGTTTTAATAACTTTTGAATATATAATTCCTTTAAATAAATATTTACTTTCAGATTATGTAAGAACTATAAAACATGTTTTTTATTGAAAGGGTGGTGTTACTGAACGCACATATCAGTTAAGAAAGAAATAACGAAAAAGCGACGTAAATCCATTTTATTATAATAATTGTTATTTATTTATTTATTTTCATTTTAGTTTTTAAACACTATGAATTATTGATTTTATTTATATCTTGTAATTTATTTTGTAATCAGCATAAACAGAATTTGATGTAATTTGAGTAAACTGATATATGTACAAGTACAATACTGTAAGTTACCAAGCAAACAGAAAATAAAGTATTTGTAATCATGTTTTTTTATTAATTTTTTACTATTTGTTTCCAAATGTATAGGTTGATTCTCTTGTCAGATTGTGTAGATATCTTTTGTGTTTTTTATGTAACCAATATGCACAGACTCCAGCTGTGTTTTACTTGTTGCCTATCTTTCTACAGCGTCTACACTACAAAGACACGGTTCCTCCATGCATATGATTTAAGGGCCAGACCAAGGGTCGCTAAAAGAAGCAGGTTGCCTAGACACTACAGACCACTATAGAACTTTGACGTTGAGTTGAGGTGGGAACACGTTATCAGCATTTTAATTTGATTTCCACCATTTAACTCATTAGTTATTTGAATTATTTTTCGCATCTCCGTTCTTCTATGATTCATGTTGGTAGGTCTCACTTATACATGACGCCCGCACAGGTTTAAAGGAAAAAAAGTGTTTCGTAACAGTCCGTTACTACTTATTGATAGCCAGCCAGTTCATTTATTTGTGCCGCACGTGCAGGTCCTATTTGTTTTGTGTATCATTGTGCCTTGTGTAGTGTATTTATACAAATGAAAAGAATTTTCATGAATCCGAGATAAATCACACGTAAGGGAAATATTATATTAATTATCCCTTTTAGAAGATGAGAAGGTATTTCATTAAAATTTTTCTGTTAGCCGCCTTTAACTTGATAATATTAGCTCGTATACTATGGTACACGCAGAGCAGAGTTTTTAGACTAATTGAAATGCAAATTCCACCTAAAGTGGATTGTCTAGCTCTAGCCGGTCATATTGTAGTAGTTTTTAATTATTTTGACTGCAAACATTTCTTTGCAGAATATACGGTCGTTTTAACCGTCTTAGTAGGGCGTGATCGCTTAGTTTTTTTGCCCATATTCCATGCGACATGTAGAGAGTGGTGAAAGTCTAGCTAGGCCATATTGTAGTTGTTTTAACTACCTTGCCCGCAAACTTTTTTGTTTGCCAAATATTTGGGGCAGTACGGTCGTTTTGACCGTCTTAATAGGGTGTAGCCGCTTGGTTTTTTGCCCACATTCCATGTGACATGTCGGGAGTGGTTTTCACTCCCTTGAATGGAAAGTCTAGCTAGTTATATCGTAGTTTTAACTATATTGCCCGCAAACTTTTTGTTTGCCAAATATTTGGGGCAGTATATGGTCATTTTGACTGTATTAAAAGGGCTTAGCAGTTTTTGATGTTTTAACCACGGACAATTTGGTTGCAGAATATTTTGGGGCACTATGCAATTGTTTTAATTCGACTAAATAAGGTCTAGTCGTATTGACCTTTTGTCTGCATTTCATGAAACATGTAGTGTGGGTTTCACTCTTTTTACATGCAAAGTCTATCTATCTATCTCTAAGCATTTAGTCGTTATTTTAACCATGTCACCCATAACTTTTTTTTAGACATTTGGGCGTAATTCTACTGCTATTTTTACCCTCTGCATACCATGGTATACACGCACGTGGATTTTTCGTTCTAAAGGCTTCCTATTATAATTTTGCCTTGCTTACATAGCAACATTTAAATAATGTGCTTAAAGCTACATATTTTCAGAAGCAGCGATTGTACTGTGTTCCTAAAAAAAAAAATAATTGTACTTATGTACAAATATAATGCAATTTTTTTTTAGAGATTGATCCAAGTTATGTTAACCCCTTCTTTACTCTTACGGGGTCTTACTCAAAATAGTGAGTTAGTATATACTAATACTCACCACTCCCTTTTAATTCTAACAAAAATTAGAAATTTACAACTTTTTACAGATGAGAGTGAATTAGGTGCTCAACAAATTAATGTCGTATTTAGTACGAGTTCCTGGAGATAGTTACGTCATATTAAACAGTGTAAAAGGCGAGTAATAAAATTAAGAGAGTATACCAAAAAACAAAGGGGGAGGGGCGAAAATTGTGAGCAGTATGGATAAGAAGAGCGATGTGAAGAAGAGTTTACTNCTTCCGAATTATTCGACCTTTTGCCATAATATTAACCCACTATTCGGTCAAGTTGTAATATAGAACTGCTGGACATCATTAGATTGAAAATGCAGATCACAAACGTACTGTTTTATTTTAAATCTGTTGACAGTCATTCACTTCACATACTATTACCATATTTAAATTATTTTCGAAACTTTTTATTTATCATTTATAAAAACAAATTGTAATAATTATTGACTTGACTTCTAGTTTTTAGGTTAGTATACCTCCCCACTCCCCAATATATCTACTTACATAAAATAAAATTGGTTATTTGCTTACTTCACTCGTATTTATGAAGCTACTTTCATTTGGGACATATGGAACACTAGCGCCACCCCAACTTCTGCCACTTTTTGGACAAATTTTGTCAATTTTCCCGTATGAGTTCGTGCTCCTTATCTAGTCTCCATGCTCAAAATGGCGGCACTGGTAGTGTCCACATAAAGTATGTGGTAGTGTCCCACGGTCCGTAAAAAAGAAGTATGTGGTAGTGTCCCACGGTCCGTAAAAAAGACGGTCGAGTAATAGACAGAAATTATGGGCGNCAACAGAACTTTTCTTTTATTAGATTATACAGGACAGGATGCTCACTTTCTAGTATAACAGGGTTCATAGTTCAAAAGTAATGAAGAATTCCCTGACTTTTCCAGGTTTTCCCTGACTTATAAAAATAAAATCCAGGTCACTTGTAGTTCATTTTTAAATACTAATTGGTGTTTATGCATTAATTTTTTTCTCGACTGGACTCCATATTCTTTTTTATACCCTAAGAACCTCTTATAAAGGTTTCAAAACCACAAATAGTTTTCTCTTTCAAGAACCCAGGGCCGGCTTTCACAAAATTTCCAGTTGCAAACATCAAATTCCCTGACTTTCATGAATATTTTTAAAATTCCCTGACTATTCCCTGTTTTTTATGAAGAATAACGAATTCCCTGACTTTTCCCGGTATTCCCGGCCGCTACGAACCCTGTATAATCTCATCGTAACTTAATTGCTCTTGATTTACTTGCTGTTCTTGTTGTTGTAACTGTTGCTCTTGCTGTAGCTGCCGCACCTGTTGTTGCTGGTGTAGCGGATGCTCTTGTTGATGCTGCTGCAAAATATATAAAGAAACAATGCATCATTCAATTATACAATATTTTCACTTATGGAATCTTTCTATTTAAAAATTTCTCTACCGTATTAAGAATCAAAGAAGCTGCTTCCAACTTCCGAATTATTCGACCTTTTGCCATAATATTAACCCACTATTCGGTCAAGTTGTAATATAGAACTGCTGGACATCATTAGATTGAAAATGCAGATCACAAACGTACTGTTTTATTTTAAATCTGTTGACAGTCATTCACTTCACATACTATTACCATATTTAAATTATTTTCGAAACTTTTTATTTATCATTTATAAAAACAAATTGTAATAATTATTGACTTGACTTCTAGTTTTTAGGTTAGTATACCTCCCCACTCCCCAATATATCTACTTACATAAAATAAAATTGGTTATTTGCTTACTTCACTCGTATTTATGAAGCTACTTTCATTTGGGACATATGGAACACTAGCGCCACCCCAACTTCTGCCACTTTTTGGACAAATTTTGTCAATTTTCCCGTATGAGTTCGTGCTCCTTATCTAGTCTCCATGCTCAAAATGGCGGCACTGGTAGTGTCCACATAAAGTATGTGGTAGTGTCCCACGGTCCGTAAAAAAGAAGTATGTGGTAGTGTCCCACGGTCCGTAAAAAAGACGGTCGAGTAATAGACAGAAATTATGGGCGTGGCTTATCTCATACTACGTCCAGGGTTGCCAGATTGGGCTACTTATCGTCAATTGGGCTATCTCAGATGAGTTTCGGCTACTTGAAAAAAAGCAAAAATAGCCAGTCGCCAATTTGGACTATTTCGAGTTTTTACCAGTGTCGGCAATCTGTACCAATCGAATGTTAGAATAGTATATTCATATAAATTCTATTTTCACTCAAGACTGTTGTCTTTTTTTTTCTATTGTACATGGAATAAAACATTTTATTCAACTTATTTTTTATATTTTATATACCCATTTCTGTATTGTAGAATCTTAGAATAAATTGGTTATTTTATAAGTAACGTGTAGATAGTAGAAGAGTAATCTGTGCTAATAGTAAAGTTGTTGCTTGTTGTCAGTTGTANTGAGTAAATACAACTAAAATTTTATGAGTAAAACTATCGGTTCAAATATTATCAAAAATGTGTCGAGTTGTCAAGGTGCCCAGTATTGACTGAAAATGTCTTCAATAATGTCACTCAATGGATTTCACTCAGACCGATTTATTTACAGTGTATATCTAGGTATATGCCTGTAAATATAAATTTGTAATTTACCAAGTACGGAATTTTGTTGATTGTGGGCAAACAAATCAAAAAGTTTGCATCTGTTATGATGAACTACATGCCATTTGAAGGTATAATACACAAATTATATTAGTACAGACAATATCGAAATAATCCTATCTAAAAACTACATCAACGACAGACAAAATCAAAAGGATGTTTAGGAAATTTAAAATATAACTTCAGACATTTAGTTGCTTCCTTTGGCTGAAAATTAATATCTTAATCTAAATTGTCAAGGACGTATTAAACCAATTAGTAAAATGAATATAGCAAAAACTGGCAACTGCATCTTACTTGGAAGAGGTATTCAATTAATGGCCATATACCAATGCCATTCAGAGACAAAGTTGTAAAAAACGGCTTCCTTTAAGAATGTAACATACTGTAACTTTATAGCTATGTTCTTTGGGCTATGAATCAAAGAAAAATTTGGTTTTCACAAATCAAAGCAACAATTAATATCACAATTATATAACAAGTATACATCAAATATCACGAAATAGATGACTACATTTATATGAGTCTTATAGCTATTATGTCAGTGGACTATACATTGACTTGAATTTGAATTAAAGTCCAAAGTAAAAATTTCGGTAATACTAATAGTTACTGATATTTTTGAAACAAAATATCAAGACGAAATTCAAAACGTTTCAAATAGCTCTTGAACAGTTCTTTTATTTCCCAATGGTAGTCTATCTAAATTACCTTGAAAATGTAAACCTATTGCTTCTCTTTTTTCTGTAATAATATTTATATAGAAAGGGTTTAAATGTTGCACCCTCTTTATATCATGAGTACCCGAGCATGCGCAGTCACCATCATTAAGGAAAAAGCGGTGCTGCAATATGCTTCCCTCAGGTCTTGACGCATTGCGCATGCTGTTAGTAGCAAAGTTTAGTAGGGCTAGGGTTAGTACACTGATGGGCATCTTAAAGTCCCCA
>NW_019416940.1:0-3825 GCF_000390285.2 Anoplophora glabripennis
AAAATGACACATCTTCGAGGGAATCTGCCCTGAACATCTTCTTCACCCCTAAATTATGCAAATTGAGCTGGATCTCCTTTTGCTTATCTACTTATGTCGACTCTCAATTGAATTGGATGGAGCACATAACCAATTTAAAGACAAAGTTGAGCCATATATTGATTGAAATATTGATTTTTCCCTAGCAAAGATTGTTTAATATGCATATTTCCAGAGTGTATTGCAATATGGAATTGAGCTTTGAAAAGGATTTACTAGTTCTGAAGATGTATTTCTGGTATAAAAAAAGGCAATAAGAATTCTATGTGATTTACCTCAAAGAGAATCTTGCAGAAGTTATTTTTAAAAAATTGGAATCTTTAATTCATAAAAATAAACATTTAATCAACACACCAAGTGATTATCATAGCTATCCTACACGTCATCAAAATCTCACTTTACCACAATACAGGGTGTCCCAAAATTCATGCAACAAAATTTGGTCATAGATTCTTTAGACAAATTTAGGGGACCCGTATTTTTTCTTTTTGCCAACTGTCCCCCTCTTTCGGAGTTCCAGCCCCCTAAAATCTGCCCCTAAGAAGTCTTTTTTATATCTCAAAACCATGTTGTACGAAAATCACTAAATTTGGTACACAAGGGTTTTATAACATGTGGAATCTCACAGTGCTACGCTTTTTGACGAGAAATCCCCTTAAGACACTTTTTCATGGGCCCCATTGTCTTTGGAACCAGAAAAATTTGGTCACAAATTTTTTTTAATTATTAGTTAGCTAGAAAGCCATTGAATTTAGAAACTTTTTTGTCTCTTGATATTAGTTTCGTAAAACACAATATTTTTGAGAAAAATCGCGAAATGACGATATGCATTCGATCACATTTTGAAATTTTTCTTGAAAACATTGCGTTTTACGAAAAAAGTATAAAGAGACAAAAAATTTCTAAATTTAATGGCTTTCTAGTGGACTGATAATTTTAAGAAGAAATTTTAAGAAATTTAAATATGCGACCAAATTTTTTTGGCTCCAAAGACAAGGGGGCCCACGAAAAATTGTCTTAAAGGGGTTCCCCGCCAAAAAAACATAGCACCATCAGATTCCACATGTCATAAAACCCCTGTGTACCAAATTTAGTGATTCATGTACAACAGGGTTCTGAGATATAAAAAAAAGATTATTCTTAGAGGCGGACTTCAGGAGCCTGTAGCTCCGAAAGAGGGGGCCACTTGGCAAAAATAAAAAATACGGGTCCCCTAAATTTGTNATAGCACCATCAGATTCCACATGTCATAAAACCCCTGTGTACCAAATTTAGTGATTCATGTACAACAGGGTTCTGAGATATAAAAAAAAGATTATTCTTAGAGGCGGACTTCAGGAGCCTGTAGCTCCGAAAGAGGGGGCCACTTGGCAAAAATAAAAAATACGGGTCCCCTAAATTTGTCTTAAGAATCTGTGACCAAATTTTGTTGCATGAATTTCGGGACACCCTGTATAATTATAATAGAACACGCAATGGTGCTTTGTATTCGGGGATAAATGTATATCATAAATTGCTATCTTATCTAAAGACATTAAACAGTAAAGTTTTCAAACGAAACTAAAAATCCTTTTACGAGGTCATGAATTCTATTATTTAAATGAATCTTTTATCAGTACACTCTAAGGCAATAAGTGTGTATCACGTCTTTTATTAAAATTAAGTATTAACTTGTACATGTAAAAAACATAAATATGTGTCTGTTTATTTACTGTAAATTTTATTACCTTTGAATTTTTAATGTTTAGCTGTAAGTTTGTACTCTATCGGTATTTTTTCTCTTCTTTTTAAATTTTACATTCTTTCAATTTTTGGGGAAAAAACGCAGATATGTAAATAAGTTGGTACACTTGTTTTTTATGTTATTCTTCTGTAATCTCAATTTTTTTCTATTTATATAACTGTACATTGTAATAACTTGAGGAAATAAATGTTTACTTACTTACTTATTCTGTTATCTCCTAAAGTAAGAAAACTATCGAAAAATCATAAGACACAAACGTTTTAGGGTTTTCAAGATATCGAATTCTGTAAATCATTTTCTTATAAATTATACAAAAATATTTTCTCGCAAAAATGGCACGTTTTAAGTGAAACCGAGTATATTAAAGTTTTAGTGATCATAGCATAATATAGTGATAGAAGACGAAGTTGTGACGAAGTAGAACGTTTCTAAATCAACCGAAAACTTTGCAGCGTTTTGATGAAACTAGAGTTGATATTCCATTCAAAAAGTTTGCAAACGGAAAAATTAAATCCTCATAAAATTCATTTGTTACAAAACATGAGTGAATACTATTATGCTCGTAGAATCGTGTTCTGCGAAGTTATTATGGATAAATTAAACGAAAATGTCAACTTTGTCATCAACATATTGTTTGCACGTAAACCGACACGACTGTTGTATTGATCAGACCAAAATCCACATTGAATGGAGGAAGTTCACACCCAACGACCACAGAGAGTAAATATTTGGTGTGGCATTATTAGTGGACACGTCACAGGACCCTATTCTATAAACGGACATTTGACCTCTGAATGATATGTATTATGTTTGCGTGAACACTTTATTCCAGAGCTTAGACGATTAATCCCGAAAAATAACAGTTCCAATTTACCGGAAAAACAAATATGGTTCCAACATATTTTGGACGTGTGGTACGAGCATATCTAAATTAAGCTTTTCCTGATAAATGAATTGGACACATAGGGGCAACTGAATGACGAGCTAGATCTACCGATATGACCCCGCCTGACTCTTTTCTGTGGGGTCGTATAAAAATGTAGTCTACAAATAGAGGCCGCAAAATATCAGTTTTAGAATAGTCCATATACAGGCTGTCTACTATAAGAGGGCCACTCTTACGAATCTCGCTTAACATACGACGCGCGTCGAAAATCTTTATATGTTTTTGTTACATTTTTTGAGGCCTTTAAGCTCGTAAAAACTTTGAGATCCATGGCCAACTTTATGAGTAATCATGAAAAATCCAGAAAAGTACCGAAAGTTTAGGGTCGTCTACCTTTTTTATTTTAAGAGATAGAGGAAACTCATTTTAATAAAAGTTCATGGTAAAATTGATATCTTTCACCTGGTGTAAACAGGTTTTTAAAATATCGTATGTAATTCGCTGCCATCGAAGCAGGCTGTGGTTACAAAAAATTGCTTATTTTTTCATCTTTCATGCGATATTCTACATGTTACCTTCATTTTTTATATTTATTACATTTTTTTATAATTTTGGTACAAAAATGTAAACATTTTCGTGTTAACGTAGAAATTGTTGTAGACACGTGTCAACTACAAAAAATTTAATAAATATAATGTACCAGTTTTAAGCAAAATACACACATTATTATAAAATTGTTTTTTTACTCTAGAGAAAACTGATATTTCAACATTGTTCTTGCACAGACAAAATAGCTTACGCTAAAATGTAGCACGAGTTATCAATCCCGATAAGATGCTGACTTTGCAATCCTTGCAGTTTCATTGTTCTGCTAAACTTATAAACTTACAAGTTCATTGTTTAGCCAGTTATTGTTTAGAAGTAATACAGAACTCATACCTTTGAGATTATTGTATTTATTTCGGCTTTAATTCCTCGATACTTTTGTGAAAGTTTTTAAAATAAAAGAAATTTTGTTTTTAAAAACCCAAACCTCTCGGCACAAAAGTTATCTCCCGCTATGAAAACAAATGTGTTATCCCAGTAATGTCATTATTTAACAATTTGTTTATTGTTATAGTTTATATTATGTATAAACTATAACATATATATATAT
>NW_019416940.1:3927-97991 GCF_000390285.2 Anoplophora glabripennis
TATATATATATATGTTGGTTTGGAAATTGTTATAGTTAAGTGTGATTTCAAAAATTAAAATCTTGAATAATAATGACATTTTCAGATATTGAGAAGTGTAATATGTTTATATTGTACTATCAAATCAATGCAATTGCAATTCTATTCATACACTTGCGGAATGTAGAAAACCTTCGCTAATAAACTCAGCTGTTGTTAATAAAATAGGTACCTACCTAATGTTAACAGAATTTTAAATTATGTAAATAAGAAAAATTAGCAAAACAGTGAGAGATTGAAGTGAACTACAATATAGAGAAGGATAGAGCAAGAAGGATATTACGAAAAAATGGTTTCAAATGTTATAAGGTGAAAACAGTGCACCTTTTGAGCTTGAGGGAAGAAGATAAACCGAGGAGATTAGGATTCTATAGATGGTGACAAAAAAGAAAGAGGGAAAATCCCTTTATATGCAGAAGAATTCTCTTGTCAGATGTGCCTAATTTTTGTAACAATGGATTTTTTAATAGGATCAATTACTTCAAATGGACTAATGGCAATTTACATTGGCACGGAAAAACTGCATTTCAACAGAGGTTTTGGTTAGGGTTAGAATTCTTGATGCCAAACTCATAGGACCTTACTTCTATGATGGTAAACTGATGGGTGCCAGGTATTGCAGATTCTTAGCTTTAAAAAAGTACATCATATTCATAAATTTTTTTGTAGTTGGCCTGTTTAAATTATAAAAATGTAATAAATATAAAAGATAGAGGCAACATGTAGTACATCGCATGAAAGAGGAAAAAATAAGCAATTCTTTGTATCCACAGCTTGCTTCGATGACAATTTTTTTTTGTCCGCGTAGGGGGCGCAACAAATTGCATCCGAAACAAAAATTTGTTTACACCAGGTGATAGATATCAATTTTGCCAAGAAATTTTATTAAAATAAGTTTTCTCTATCTCTTAAAATAAAAAAGTTAGACGGTCCTAAACTTTCGGTACTTTTCCAGTTTTTTCATGATTTCTCATAAAGTTGGCCATGGATCTCAAATTTGTTTTTACAAGCATCAAGGCCTCAAAAAATGCAACAAAAAACATATAAAGATTCTTGACGTAGATCGTGTATTACGCGAGATACATAGGAGTGGCCCTCTTATAGTAGACAGCCTGTATAGTGTCAAAAAAGATTTTTACAGTCCACAATAAACCATATAAGCGGTAAAAACATAACAGTTGTTCCGATACTTGCACTAGAGTAAATTTGCTCTTATTAATTTAAAATAAAATAAAGACGCAATTTTTGATCGGGAAATTAAATTTGATAGACAGATTGAAAAGAAAACAACTCCTGCTATGTTTTTTCGTTTCTTTCAATAACTTTGATTTAATTTATTCTGAATTAATGTTGGAAAAAGGAATGTTTTGACAAAATAATAAATGAATGAAGTAAATTGTAACGCTAAAATTTTCAAAGGCGCCGTAATATAATACACAAAATCCCTACGTTTTATGATGAATAAAAGCAATATCAATTTATCTGTCGATCAGTCAGTTATAAATATTTCACGTCTGTCTGTCAAAACCTTAAAGAAAACGATTTCCAACTTTTCTTTTAGCCGTGCAATCAAACCTGTCTAGGCACTCACCTCGAGGGGGATCATGATGAATGTCACGATGAGGTCGGCGATGGCCAGATGTCGTATCATTAGGCTGATTCTCGATTTCCGATGCCTGGACCGGAACAGGGAGATGAAGACGGTTAAATTGCCCACCGCTGCGACGACGAATAGAGCGCAATACACGACGGTCACGGAGAAGTTGGGTTTCAGGAGGGCCTCGGACGACACCTGGGTTAAATTGGACTCGGGGAGGACCTTTTCGGCACAGAATGGGCTGCAGTTCAAGGTCAGGTTGGCGGAGAGGCCTTCCTCGACGTCCCGGTCCATTTCTATCTGCAAATATATAGATGTCACTACCGGATATATCTCACTGACAATAGTTGACGGTATTATAACAAGAAATAAGCTTATTTTATTGATTTTTAGGGTGTTCCATTTAACAGGAATTCTTCTGTAAGTCTGCAGCCATAAAATTTGTAAAAAAATGGATGGTTGTAATAAAAGTTGTGAGATGCGAGCAATCATGTAGGCCATGTAAAGAAAATATTTTTATCTTTACAGGGTGTTCCATTTCGCGTGGGCGCTACATAACTTTGTTATTTTAATTGGAATCCACATGGTCCATCTGCCTTTACATGAGAGCGACAAAGTAAAGTAAAGAAATCCGTGCGATAGACAAGGATGGAAGTGGAAGTGACAAGGAATGGAGTGAAGACGTTTCATAATCTGAATAGTCACGGCCCGTTTCGGGTTAGAAGTGGCAGTGACTATAGTCTGTTTAGAAATGAAAGAGAGTAATAAAAGCTCATTATGTATGCAAATCGTAAATAAATGTAGTACTAGTGCTTATATTCAATATTTTTATATTATGTTTTATCTGTATAGAAGAGGTGTACTTTTAAAAAAACTTTGTGCGATCGGACTGTAGTAAATTGTAGCAGGTAGCTAAAATTTAATCCCCGACAATCCGTCTTTGTCTATGCCGCTTCAATTTCTCGGTCCATTTCTCTTATAAGTAAACAATATAAAAACAGCATTTCAAAACATGAGGCTACTTTAAGCATCATAACCGGGTTAAGAGGGTTTTTAGTAATTCAAATAAAATTATTCAATATTATTATCAAAATATTTATTTAAATTTAATGAATAGACTTTTATTCCACACAAAAATATATGTATTTTGAAAATTCAAATTATGGTGAGTAAATGTAGTGTTGTATAAATGTACAATAAAGAAAATAAAAAAGTAGGTATATTAAAATTCATCCTCTGAATATTCTGATGAATTATCTTCGTCTCCTAGATTGATAACGATAGGTTCCACAGTAACGTCAATTAAATTATCGAGTTCCCACATTTTCTCCTCTTCTTTTTGTACATGATGTATACATCTTTGCCAGTTATCTGCAGTTACTCGTTCCAAGGAATTTTTTAACAAAATTTTCACGTCACTTAATTTAAACGTCGTATTATTTCGCGCTACATCTCCTTTTACCTGCGCCCAGACTAATTCGATTGGGTTAAGTTCACAGTGATAAGGTGGTAACCGTAGTACCGTTATTTGGCGATTTGTTGCCATTTCATCGATAACATATTTTTTCTGATCTTTATTAAGATTGACAAGTGTCAAAAGTTCCTTTTTCACCATATTTGTTTCAAAAGAAATGTTTTTTCCGGATAACCATTGAATTATATCGGCTTTCCTCCAAGCAGTCGTAGGCGTCCGCTCGGTCTGCCGTGAATGGTAACTGGCATTATCCATGACAATTACAGACCCCGGAGGAATAAGATCCAACATCTGTGTAAAATACTCTTCGAAAACATCTGCGTTCATGTCTTCGTGATAGTCACCTGTATTTTTAGATTCAAATAAAAGTAAACCGCCATCTACAAAACCACTGGCACTACCTATATGTGTCACTATTAATCTTCGCCCTTTACCTGAAGGTGCCTTGAACCCTGTTGAAAGTCCATCCAAAAATGCTTGTCGAAAACTTTTTACATTTTTATCTTGCCATACTTTTGTTACAGTATATCCCTCGTTGACCCAAGTTTCGTCTAGATAATAAATATTCCTCCCTTCGTCACGGAATTTTCTAATTGATCTTAAGTAGGATCTTCGCCAACAAATAATTTCATCTTTATCGATAAGAACTGACTTCCTGTTCTGCTTTTCCCAGCAAAAATTCAACTCTCGTAAGACGGCCCATAATTTGCTTCTACTGATTTTTGGCAAATCGTTGTCCTCTGAAAGTTCACTTAAAATTTTGTTTAGCGTTGGTATTTCTTTTTTAAAATAAAATGAGTGTACTTTTCTGCGAATGACATTTTTGAAGAAATCATCTATAACGACTTTTGACCTCCCTGTAGATGATTTTGGGGGATTTACAGTATCTTGTTCATTTTTTGTTTCCTTTAAAAGTCTGTAGATAGTCGATTTTCCAATCCCTGTCATTTTTGTTAGCATTAGTGTTACCCGATAATTACCTGAAACGAAATATTACCACGCCCATGGCCGGTTCTTATCTCGGGGTTTTATTACTCTCTTTCATTTCCAAACAGAGTATATTCAGATTATGAAACGTCTTGTGTAACCATCATTGTCTATCGCACGGATTTCTATGACTTACTTTATCGGTCACATGTAACGGCCGATGTACCATGGGGACTTTCCGAATCTGTATATTATTGCATTTATGAATTCCTTGGTTAATATTAGGTAGAGTTTATTAAATGTACACTTACCGTTTTCAAGATAGTTTTTGAAAAAAAAATCACAATTTCAGCTCTCTAAATGAGGCTAGATAGCGTCTAAACCATAAGAGTTATAAACCTGCAGTTTCACAGTTCGTTTTGGCATAAATAATTAATTTATCTTGTTATCTGTGAACAAAACGTGTACGTTATTCAGATTCGGAAATACTGAGACCTACATTTAATAATCTTACGAGTTAAAAAACTTTTCTTTTTCAAATAGAATGACCCATATTAATTATCATGGGTGAATGCAAAATTGAATGCCCTTTCGACTGATATAAGATTGTCCATGCTTATCTTCAACAGTTTTCCAGAAAAATCAGGTTCTTTTCTAAAGTCCGAAAAAATAGCTATGTAACAGCGTCAAGAAGGCCCTGCAAAATCACTTTTTTCTCTCATTTTATGAGGCCTGGGACTGACAGTGTCAATATTTACTGACATGTTTAAAAAGTGGATCGCCAAACAAAAGTAAACCACTAACAACAACTAAAACAAAACGCAATACGAAACAAACTGAAACTCGGAACAGCAAGGAGAAGAATACTTAGACCGCTGATTTACATCAATTGCTCCATTTTGATTAATACACAAACGAATTCGGTTTTTAAAAGACTGTTCAACATTGGTCAACATGTCGGCGTATTTCTTTGAAATGCTACTGTAATGCGTTGCCACATATCTTCCGCGGTAGTTGGTGGTGTAACGTAAACTTTGCCTTTTATAAATCCCCATAAAAAAAAGTCGCAACTTGTCATATCTGAACATCTTATGGTTAACTCACTGGTCCCCTGCGCCCAATACATCTGTTCAGAAAAGTTTCGTATAAAAACTGACGAACCGCAGCGGTATTGTGAGGTGGAGCACCATCATGTTGCATCCACATTCTTCGAGGTGTAGCTAAAGGAATGTCGCCTGACAAATCTTCTAAGGTTCTTGTTAAAACGTTTAAGTAAACTGCTCCAGTTAGATACTGGTCAAAAAAGAATGGTCCAATGACATGGGTTTCCAAAATTGCTCCCCCACACCTTCAAAGAGGCTATAAGTTGTCCGGAATTGGTGAGGATTTACTGTGTCATAATAATGGCAAATATGTCTATTAACGAAACCATTTTTATGAAAAGCAGCCTCATCAGAGAACATGATCCGTTTAAAAAAATCATCAACTTGATTTAACATCTCAAGTGCCCACTGACAAAATCCCAGTCTCCGCTGAAAGTCTACTTTTAGTAACTCTTGGTGTAATTGGATGCGATAAGGATGTACTGTGCTGTGCTTTTATAAAATCCTATGTATCGACGTTACAATTGCAAGGCCTTCTTGACTGTTACATAGCTACTTTTTCCGGACTTTAGAAAAGAACCTGATTTTTCTGGAAAACTGTTAAGAGTTAAGTGTGGACAACCTTATATTAGTCGAAAGGGAATTTTGCATTCACCCATGACAATTAATATAGGTCATTCCATTTGAAGAAAAAAAAGTTTTTCAACTCGTGTAAGATTATTAAATGTAGGTCTCAGTATTTCCGAGTCTGAATAACGTACACGTTTTGCTCACAGATGACAAGATAGAGTGATTTATGCCAAAATGAACTGTGAAAAGCGCAGGTTTCTAACTCTTACGGTTTAGACTCTATCTAGCCTCATTTAAAGAGCTAAAATCATAATTTTTTTCAAAAACAACTGATTATTTCGAAAACGGTAAGTTCTAAACACCATGTACATTTAATAAACTCTACCTTCTCTCCTCTACCAGGAATTCAAAAACGCAATAATATACAGGGTGTTCCATTTAAAATAACAAAGTTATGTAGCGCCCACGCGAAATGTAAAGCTAAAAATATTTTCTTTACATGAGCCACATGATTCCAGACAACTTTTATTAAAACCATTTTTTAAATAAATTTTACAGAGTTGCAGAAGAATCCCTCTTAGGTGGAACACTCTGTATAATATTTACTAAAAGTAATCAAATCATCGTTTCTTAGATCCGATCGTTTCCTAGTTTGCATATAAGTAATCTATTTGGGAACCTACTGTATAGGGATCTCGCATCGGAGGCCTCTAGTTGAGCTGGCGGTTTATACGGCGAATTTGGATTTTCTGAAATGTAGACATTTTGTGGTCTCAAATATATCCATGGGCTTATCTTTTTCGTCCATTCAAAACAATCCTAATCTGAAAAAGATATCATATCGTTAGTGAAAGTATAAAAAGGAGCATAAAAATAAATGCGATCATATTATAAAAGGTATTACCTTGTTAAACATTTTGACCGCTTACGTTTTATAGAAAAAGTCACATAACTTTATAGGGTGGACCCTATCTTGCGATAATAAAAAGGGCGTTTTCTTATTTGAAACTAAACTGGAGTTTTTGTGCAATGTACTGATGATTTGGAATAGAAGACATAAAACACAACACCTCAAATGAAAGATGCTGAAGTTCAAAAAGTATATAACCATGCGGAACAAGTACTCAGAATGGGTGCTATATTTAATGTCAATATATACAGGGTGCCCCGGAAATGGTGGGCAATCTCTCGGATATGAATAGATAATGAGAAAATAATGTCACAAGTTCATATAAATTTTTTTCCTCCGGGCTCACCCTGTAGAGTTATTAGCTGTTGAAGTTGAGAATTAAAAATGGTTTTTTTGTTGTAACTTTTGTATTTTTCAATAAATTTTGAAAATTTTTTGGCTGGATCTATAATTTTTGAAGCTGCTTTGGATGATAATATGAAATCCTCGATAATAATTATGGGGGCCCGGGGGCAAAACACCCCCCACCAAAATTTCTAGAAAAAAAATTTTTGTTCCACTATACCCCAAATTTTCCATCATTTTATAAAAATGTATGGTATTTTACGTAAAAAACGGTATACTTGTTGAATATCCATAAAATATAATTTTGTATAATTTTTAACGGGTACTGACAGTTTCTAAAGTGTGATTTTATAACAGTGGTCTTAAAGGTAAATCACATGACTTACTTTTAACACTAGTGCTAAAAATAATTCACTTTTACTGACAGCATGCGTTAAAATTATACCTTAATGACGTTTGTAGAAAAACAAATTTAGAGACAACGGAACTGTTTAATTTGAGACATTTTATTTAACAGAAACACAGGTTTAATCGTAGTTGGCTTTTACATATCAGAATAAAGGACAAATAATTTGCCATAGCAGTGTTCCAAATTATGAGAATTTGGACTTAACTAAACTAACTAAACGAAAAGTGCATGACAATCAAAATTTTGTAACTAATATAATTTATAATAAATTCTCAATATTAGTTCCACCTTCTCTTATACAGACGTCATTACTCGAAAACAAATGACAGTTGAAAATCGCCTTTTATCCTAAAATATGTATTTTTTAAATTAAAAATCGACCTCTTCGAGGATTTTTCCCAAAAAAATTGTTTCGTTTTTACTGAATTTATTTCATACTTTAGGCGCGTACGGTATATTACAAATATTCTGCAGTTGACTTGTTGGGTTTGACCACTGGTTGAAAAAACTATAATTTTATTCATATTCGTATCTTAAAGTCCAGTTTTAATCAGAACACTATTTTAAAAATATATTTTTCTTTATTTCACTTCCATGTGTGTTATGGTGCCACTCTCTGAAGAAAGAAGAGTAGTATGTGTTAATGTTAGTGGAAATTTCAAAATTAATGTTATTCGTTAGATTTCATAGCCTGTTTCTTCTTCATGAAGTATAAAAATTTTAATTTCACGACTTACATGTAATCATTATTTCTACTCCCATGGTGACATAACCAATTGTTAATTTCGTCTTAAATGAAACTTTCTAGGAACTATTACAATACTGATTACCAAATTTAAATAAATTATCCCTTTAGGTTGTCGTTATACAGGGTGTCCCACTAAAGTAGGTGAGGTATGATATTAGAGAAAGTATAGGCCCTAGAACTTTGGGAACAAAATTTGATAAATAACTCAACCAAGAGAAATCGCTGAAAATAGTTTTCAAGTTCGTAGCTCAGCCGCTAGTAGGCGCAATCTACATACCAAAACATGGAATTGAATTTTTCTCAGAAATGATTCCTATTTAGGTACATTAATTAGTACAAATATGGATAGTCGGATTCATTGCGCATAAATTTTGTTATTGACGTTTTGTTCTATCTCTCTGCAGAAAGGGTGGGAGAAGCGTTATTTCAAAAGAATGCCATTCTATGGATTTATCTCAAAAATATTATGCAATGCTACAGTTTTCTTTGCATAAATGAATTCGGCACAAAAAATTGATTAATATAGTATAAGATTGAAATTTCTAACGAAAATGTTGTTTATTTATTGGCGCTATTTATCCAAGTTTAGGTTGTTTCACGTTTTCTTAAAAAAAGGTAATAGTAGGATAAAACTTTTTATATGTTAGTTTGAAGAGCATAAAAGTAGCTACATTTTGACGCCAAAAAGGGTTCTATATCTTTTTTTGTTATCAAGTTATTCGCAAATTAGTGAGCAAAAAATAAATAATGATAATGAATTGAGGAACATGACGCTAACGAAAAGACATTTAATTACCAAAACAAAAGCGTTTATAAAAGAACCTACCTAAACCCACGCAAATGAGTCAGTCAATAACAATCTTGAAAATAATAACAAAAACAATAACAAACAGATATTGATATTATGTAAAGAAAGAACAATTAAATTTTAACAAAAGTAATGTTTATAAATGTTCGAAATGCGTACCATTATACTTTTTAAATTTAACACCCTGTAACTAAATGGAAACTACGCTGCTTAAGACGTGTTCATAGGAACTTTTCTTATAATAAATTGGAAAATTTTCATTAGTTTTATTATCGAAACACACTTAAGAATCACCCTGCATATGATAAAAATAATACAACTCAACATCTGGTTTCTTCCAAATTAAGTGTGTGAATCGTCGTTTTTTTTTTTTGAAATCTTGCTAAGCGGTAATATTTGCCTAACCTCGTTTGTAACACAGTAGGGTTATATTGATTTTCCCGGAGACAAAGCCTGTTCAAATAACTCAAGAGATTTTCTTCTCAATTTAGTACAGAATGAGTAGCAAACTGACAACGTATAGACAATTTGAAACCAATAAAAACCACACGACGCTTCCGGCAAAGATTCAGCTATGCAAATGTCAGCACGTCCCAATAAAAACAAACTTGCCGTAGCGAATCTCATTCAAGGAATTTCTCATTCAGAATTTCGCTTGTTGGGATGCAGTTCTACAGGGTATGATTTACTTTTACACTAACGATATAAAAAATATTCGTTTTTGATACTCAGGCCCAAATTAATAAATCTCACTAAAGTTCCACTCACTCTTATCTCATACTAAACTCACCCTAATATTAAAAATTTATTTATAGTTAGTTTATAATCTTTTTTTATACTTAGATTAAATAAAAATATTAAGCATAGGGAACATTGGTCTGGTCCACATCCTAACCTATTCTCTGGGTGTCCAATTCTGATCACCAAAACGGGAAATTACACGACTAGGAAATGGCTCATGCAGTAATTGAATTGTTTCTCGGGCTGTATGGCATGTGGCACCGTCTTGTTGAAACCATATGTCGTCTACATTATTAGGTAGCACCATTAATGCCTGACCAGCCGTATTTTCGAAGAAGAATGGTCCGATGATGCATCCAACCCAAAATTCGCACCAAACAGTGACACATTATGGATGCATTTGTTTCTTAACAATCACTAATGGATTTTCTGAACCCCAAATGCGACAATCTTGTTGACTAATGACATCAAGGTGAAAATCTAGCCTCATCTCTGAATATGATTTTGTTGTTCCATAATATATTCAACGAACTCTCTTCGCTCCACATATATATGTATAATATTTCATGAGAATGCGCTGTAGAGAGCTCCTCAAAATGTTCCAGTTATTGACCACGTTGCCGCATTGATGTTTCTAGACTCTCAGCAACACTCTCACGAATTGTTTCGATGTTTTGTGTTAAAGGACTTGTTGAAGGACGACCAAAGAGTTTAAGGTCACTAATAATTGATCCAGTCTGCCTGGATTGTTCAATTTATCTCTTCCCAGCTGTAGTTAAATCACTATTCCGACCATATTTTGTACGTAAATTGCGAACTATATAATATGGCACCTGTCAAACTTTCATTATTTTTGAAATATTGCTCAACAGTGAAAACGCATTGTTCTTTCGTGTAATGATTCAATATTCCTGAACTGTCAGCTATCACGATTTCTTTTTTTTTCGTTAGTAACACTTTATCGCACAAAATTCGAATCTTGCGTGAATTTTGGGACACCCGATATATTCCACCAGGTGGGACATATCATTAATGATTTATAATAATAAGACGAAGTTATCTTCATAATTTCGACAGTTCAGTAAGTAGATGACAACAAATTGTAAATTTATATGTTTATAGACCTCTTATATCTATTATTTTCTACATACAATTTTGTAATTATTGGTTGTCAACAATAATTAAAATATATTACCATAGAAAATAGGTTTGAGTAAGCACACAAGTTTTAAGTGTTTACTTTTATAGTCGATACCCTACAACGGTTTAATTGTACCCTCACTTTTTCTTGTTCAACTTCTGAAATAAGAATCGATCGAATTCGAAAAAGACAAACGGTACTCATCCAATGGCCATTTTGTTATTTATCTTATATCGATAATGAATTGGGGGCCACAAACGATTGGAGCTCAAACTTTAATGGGATACATTCGATTCTAATAATAATAATAGTAATAACCTTTATTAATCCTTTAGACATACATGTATAGGACAAAAGTCAGTATTAACACAAATGTTACAAATATAATACAATCCACTATATAAATGTATCAGCAAAATACTCGTTTATAGTGTAATAGGCTTTCTTGAGCTTTCTTGATTTTTTTACATTAGTTTTAAAAACTATTTCTGTCATTAATTTATAGTGAGGTGCTAGATGATTGTAAAGCTTTATTCCCATGTACAATGGAGATTTCTCAAATTTGGTAGTTTTATGCCCTGGAATGCATAACAGTCTCCATGCTTAGTCATATAGTCATAGTAGGAACCACTTTTTGCCAAATTAATCACAAATTCTCTTTGTGGGAAAGGTTAAATATGTTTAGTTTAATCTCCTAACATAACTCTGTCTTCAGTTCTTTTTTGCTTTTATAGTTTTCGGCAATAAATATTCGTATTCATATTGACTCAGTTTTATGTTTAAAAATACTAAATAAATAGTTTTCAAATCCTAACTTTAACTACATTTCTCGAAGACGGAGCCGCCAAATAAAAAATTACTTGAAAGTCGCGTTGTTTTCATCCCAGTAATTTGTGGTTTATGGCTTGATCTATTAATTTCGTACACTCTGTATAAGAAATAGGACTAACAGCAATTTGTGTCATACATTTCAAAATATTTTTTGCTCGGAAATCGTTAATTTTACACAAAAATTACAAGAAATATTTTTTGTTTAGAATAAATCAGGCTATCTACAGTATGCCATCGTGAAACTTAACATTTCATGTACGGGGTGTCCAGAAAATAATAAAAATTGTCACCAGAGGAAACTACCTTTATTTTTAATATTTCTGAAAAGTGATATTTTGCAAAAGTCGTGCAAAAAAGTTATTTGACTTTTTAAATAAAACAGTTCGCACACAAAATTGGTTTAACTGTTTACAGAACATAATAAATTTGGAAAAAATTTATGTATAATAAACACTCCTCCGCCAACGTTCACACAAATTTGAAGGCGTGCAAGGAATTCATTCTAGCTGCGACTAGTCTCGTCTAAAGATATGAACTATACACAATCTGTTTGAATCGACCTCAGAAGTAAAAGTCCATTATTGTTAAGTCTGGATATCGCGGGGGCATTGATATGGAGCATGCCGGCCAATCCAGCGATTGGGAAATGTGTTCTGTAACCAGGTTGTAACAGTTACAGTAGAATGCGCCGGACAACCGTCATACCGAAAATAAAAACAATTTCGGTAGGCCAGTGGTAAATTGTTCAATTCATTAGTAAAAAACATTTGGAGCATATTCAGGTAGCTGTTTCCATTGCATGTATCTTTAAAGAAATCTGGTCTTATTATTCCATAAAAGGATACAGCACATCAAACATCTGCGTTTTTGAAATATTGCCGCTTAGATGGCATTCTAAAATCAGGATTCTCGGTACTCCAATATCGCAAATGTTGTGAAGCAACAATGCCATTTGTAGAAAAAGTGGATTCGCCCGAAAACATAATCTCTTGATGGATATTTTGTTCCATACCTCCGATCCACAGACAATAATCGAGACGTTTCGCTTCATCGTCTTCCTCTGAAGTGTGGTTGTGAATTGGTTTGTATGCTAGAATTTTATTTTGTATCAAAATTTTTTTGTATGTGTATGTTTTTCACAATTCCTAAGTATTCTGAGCCTTCTCAGTGACATGGTTGGATATTCATTCACTGACTGTAAAACTAGCAGAGTGGCGGCATCTCCATCATCATAGTCTTTCCTTTGCCTAGGTGTTTTCGCCAGTGACCCGGTTCTCAACTATTTTATGTAAAGACGACTGCGCCACATGCACACCTGGATATTTTTCATTGAAATCTTCAATTACTTGGCGATAACTGTTATCACCCTTACCGTAGCACTGTATTAGATATATTTTTTGCGGTAAAGTTAGCATTTATCCGATAATTAATTACTGTAGGGGTGTTCTGCTCATGTTTCAAAAAAACTTGTGTGCAAGTTCCTCATGGGAAAATAATGGGGGTAGTTCATATAAAGTTTTTTTTTCTTAGACGCCCTGTTTTCGATATACAGTGTGCTGAAGTTGTTACTTTCCAAATGGATTTCTTTAATTATCTTTAAATCGATTAAAGATAGAAATGTCAAAATTTGTACATGAGTAAACATCAACTGTGCGTTCAGAATAAAAAGGTCTATTGATATTATCCGGTCAGACACGATGCGGAAACGTTGCGTGTCCAGCAAGACAAACTTTCTTATATGCATTTCTTATACAAGCATTTATATTTAGCGAATCGGTTCCGTTCAGGCACGTTGCGCGTCATACACGTACCGTCCGTCATTGTTGAGAAGAATGTTTGTCTGCCACTATACGCGTCTGAACCTGTCTGAAACGACACGATCCGAATAATATATATTATCTTCAGATAGTATTTAGGGTAGCTTACGTTTAGTGTCAATTTGTATCAGCGTGATGGTTCATGAAAAATTAATTGAATGCGTTAAGCAATGCGATTTTCTGTATAATCAGGAAGACAAACGTTACAGCGATAATGAAAAAAAGGAAGCGGCCTGGAAAGAAATAGGGAAATTCCTAAACCGACCAGGTAAGTTTACGAATTGTTTAATTTTGTCTCACATTAATAATACAAAAATGATAATACAACCTTAAAAAATCTAGTATGATTGTTGAAAAATATGATAATTGTAATTCTAATTAATTAGTTTTG
This sequence comes from Anoplophora glabripennis, assembly GCF_000390285.2. NCBI lineage: Eukaryota > Metazoa > Arthropoda > Insecta > Coleoptera > Cerambycidae > Anoplophora > Anoplophora glabripennis. The sequence goes on from NW_019416940.1 coordinate 17,779, forward strand.
CCTCTACTCAATATTTCCGGATGCACTACTGAAAAGATTTGCAAATGTATCTCTTACATGAAAAGCTGTCAGATTGCTGCTGCCTCTTTGTAATGGAAGGTTCTGTAAATTATCCCTCAAAGGTTCATTATTAGAAGGCATCTCGAAGTGTCTAGTATTTATAATGTAATTATGTAAGATACAAGTAGTTAAAACGACTTTATCAACGTGATTTGGTTTCAGTTGAATTCTTCTATTAAACAGCCTGAATTTTTGTGAAAGGATTCCAAAACAGTTTTCCGATACCCTTCTTGCACGAGAGAGTCGATAGTTGAAGTGTTGCTTTTTAACGTCATCAAGTTGTGTTTTAGGATATAGTCTTAACAGATATGTTTTCAGAGGGAAGGCTTCATCCCCCACTACCACATGAGGCATAACTGTATCTGTATTTGGCAATATTTTCTCTCCCGGCACATTTAGTTTATCACGTGCCAAGCATTTTCCCAGCTTAGAATTAGCAAAAATGCCACCGTCACTATTTTTTCCATATGATCCTATATCTACAGCTATAAACCTATAGTTAGCGTCAACAAGAGCTAACAGAACAATAGAGAAAGTTTTTTTATAATTAAAATACAAAGAACCGCTGTTAAATGGAGCTGTAATAGTAACATGTTTCCCATCTAGTGCCCCAATGTAATTAGGAAAATTCCAAGTATTCCAAAAATCGTTAGATATTTCAAGCCATTTTTCTGTAGTTGGTACTGCCATGAATTCTGAGAGCAGATGCTTTATTATTGCGTTGCAAACCTCAATAACTATTTTTGAAACCATACACTGCCCTAGCCGGTAACTGAATGCTATTGTTCTATAGGAGTCACCAGTGGATAAAAACCTGAAAAAAAAAGAGTTATTATTTTTTATGTTCTATTAATTCTCGCACTTATTTTCCTTTCCACCTTTATTACAGATGTAATTTGTATTTTAGGACTTGACTGCAAGAAACACTGGAACAATCTGCGAGATTCGTTTCGAAGAGCAATAAAGAAACGAAAAGATACACGAAGTGGTCAGGCAGTTATTAAAATAAAAAATGGAAATTTGAGGATGAGATGTCTTTTTTGCTTCCATACATAAAAGAACGAGGGGACAACATAACTTCAGTTAATGTGGACTTAGACAAAGATTCTGATAGTGATGATGAAGAAGCACCAAATTCTTTACTTTCGTACGACGTAAATAATTGTGAATCTCCTACTCCGCAAAAACCTGATGAAGAACAATCATCATCAGTGCGAAAACAGACATCCGTATCTTCAAAACGAACTGGCTATTTTAAGAGAAAAATAAATCAGTCAGAAACAGCTTCGAGCACATTAATGAAGTATATTTTACAGAATAAAAAAGAAAACGTAGACCCTGAAGCAAAAATAACAAATGACATTGATTTATTCTTCAAAAGTACATCAGCTACTGTCAAAAAACTGTCCCCGTATAATCAAGCTTTAGCAAAGGCACGAGTATTTTCAATAGTAACACAATTAGAAATGGAGGAATTGTCGTGCAGAGGTTTACAACCGATTTCTTCAGCTTCTCACCCAGTTTCCACACTTTCTTCATATTCTGATGATGGTATCATGCAGTCACCACCTTCTCAATTACAGCATATTAATACAAATAATTTTAATACCAGGCATAATGACACCATACCTAATGAAACAAATAATTATAATACCAGGCAATTTTATGGAGACTTTTCTTCTCAGTTAAATAATGATATACCATGAACAGTTAAATATAATATGTAAAATTTGCAAAATAAAAGTTTGTACTTACCTCAAAGATACTGCTAGTTTTTCTTTCGGCTCTATAGCTTTCTTGAATTTAGTGTCTTGTTTTTTGAGAGACTTTTCTATTTTCCCAACAAAACGTGAAAGTCATATTGAGGCATTCGAAAATATTGGTAAAATTTTTGCTCATCGTCCATCAGTTCTTTAAATATTGTCCAAAATTCTCCATGAATCTTTCTTTTTTTTTAACATTTTATGAACACCGAAACGACGCCGACGATGCTGACGACGACTTTGCTCATTATCTTCGTCTAACAATATGGCAATCATACATAGTTCTTCTAGCGAGAAAGAACCGAGTTTACCAATATGAAATGCAGCAATACTCATTATTTATTCTTTAACGAAAAATCACTGTGTTGTTGCAACCTATATGTCTGAAGACGAGTGATATAGTACGGACAGTATAAACATCTCCCGTCTTTGTCGGAACGTTAACGCTACGTTTCCGCGCCCTGTCTGAGCTGATAAATATAAATAGACCTAATGTGTAAACGGTCTCTTTCTGAAAAGCAGTGTCGACGATACAGGTAATTGGAGGGGTTATGTTATATTAAAAATATGTAAAATTCTTTTTTTTTCAGTTTTCAGTTTGTTGTAAACTAACATTTAAAAAAGTAAATCAAAATAAATAGATTATGGTAATTAACTATCTATTATTAACTAATTTTAGATTTTATAAACTACTACATTACCATTACTAAAATAAACAATTGTTGAATGGACTGAATTGTTGATGGACATGACTGCTTAAAAAAAGTGATAAAAACAGAAAAATATTAGGACACAAACTCAGAGACATACAGAACAAAACAGCTGCACAATTAAATAAATGCGCAAACTCGAAATACTGAAATTGTCCCCCATTTCCTTCTAAGCAACTTCATTTTTCTCGAAAATGGTACATGCTACCGAATTTCGAGAAGTATACCTTTTTTTTGGTAATGTGTGCTTTTAAGTTTACAGAACCGTTTAGAAATGTTATAAATTTTGAATTTTAAGTAAGAAAAAATGTTACGTATGAAACAAGTTTTAGGGGGTGCTTGTTCTACCTCTTACAAACATAGTTTGAGGAAAATCTATAAATTGTTTACTGAGTGCCTTCTAGATAGCACAAAACGTGTACTTAATCTCATTTCTTTTTTGGTATTTCAGAAAAAAATTAAAAACTACTTTTTGGCACCCTCTTTAATTCATTCAATTCATTTAATCTTCACAGGGAATGTTTAAGTGAGATTTTTTTATATGAAAGACACACCTTATATTTCGACAGGGTATCACCCGTTGAATTTTTTTCACTGATTTATTTACACCCTGTATATCACATCTGTAGCTAACAAGAGCCAATAAATAAGAAATTTGAATATTGTATTGTACACCTTCCTTTTTTAAGTAAATTTATTGTAGTTTGTTCTGCTCAAAATTATTCATAATCAGGATGATATCGCGCACAATACAAGGCACACCATTCTGCATTAAATTTAACAACCAATATTTTCTAGGAGTAGAGCTCCCAATATTCAGTTGGTAATTTCTTTGTCGAGGTCACCAATATAGTGAGGCTTAGTCCTTAACAATGTATTTACAGATGCATAAAAACAAATATGTGCCTAAATAATGCAGTTATTAGGCCAAGCAAATAAAATTTTTACTCGAAAAAATTCCTATCCGCGAGGTTATTGTAAAATTGTCTAAATGAATATAATACAAGACATCTCTCATCTCGTGGCATTTGTAAAAAAAAATAACTTTTTAAATGAACGATAGCTTCATTTATTTATTTAATAATAGTAAAATAAGTGACATTTTTATAAATAAAAAAAAAATTAAGTATAAAAATGCATTTTTTCTGGGGTTCAGGGCTATTCTACGAATTCGTAAATATGCCCATAGTTATTTTTTCGTCGAGCTACCTCATTTAAAAAAAAATGCAAAATTTTACAGCGCGCATCAATTTGAACTTTTCTCGCGCGAGTGACTCGCTTGGACGAGCTTCCCCCAACACCACGCCGGACCTTATCTTTAAAGGGCTCGTGAGTCGTTAATTTTCCACATTTTTCAAAGCAATTCACGGGAAATCGTAGTTTACATCGTAAACTTTATTTTGCGAAAAATTCAAGTCTTAATGTTTATAAACAATTGTGCTACGATTTTAAAAAGAAAATTCTTATCTTGGCTTCTGTTAGTCGTAGAGGGTGCTTTTTTAAATTTTTATTTTTTTGCCAGCTATCCATTGCATCTATTTTCGGTGAGGTAGCATAAATAGCAACAATTTTATTCAAATTGTTTATAAGCGAAAAACGCACGGTTTTTTAATGCACAATTTGTGAATGTTAATGTCAAAAAACGGCGATATTTTTTAATAGGTCGCTTAATTACGTCTTTAAGATTAAAATGACGGTTTCAGAATAATGTTTGGTTGAAAATTAACGCCTGTGCTTAAAGTTCATAACTTTTGGAGCCTCCGTTATAAACAAATTAAACTGTGCGAAAACTGTTGCACCTACAGCGCCCACGTTTGGCACATTTTTAAAGTATGACAAAACCCTCAACTTGTCGCAGGTTTTATAAAATTTTAACAATAAATGCGATAGTTATAAACAAATTAAAAAATGGGCACTTTTCTTGTGTTTTTTGCAATAACTTTTTTGCTTATTAACCGATTTCAATTTAACAAGTCCCATTTTGTAGATAATTTTATTCCCTACAAGCTGTCTGTGTCTTTTCGCTAAAATTGATGGTTTTCCCTGCAAAGTGAAAAAACTGTTTTCCTCACTTATTTGTTTAAATAGAAAAGTTAGCTAATAAAATTTTTTGACTCACGAGATGAGAGATGTCTTGTATTATGTTCCTTTAGACAATATTACAATAATATCGCGGATAGGAATTTTTTCGAGTTTTTCTTTAATTTTCCTGGTCTATATTTATATATAAAATATTTACATTTCCCCCTCTCCATGTAACATAATACAACTATTGTATAAAATGGGTGATTAGTAAAACACAAATCAGTAACCATAGAACTTGATAGCAATATACATAATTCTACGTGGGAACTTTGTGAATACACATGTACACCACAGGTAATCCAAATCGGTTTATTTATCTTATCGTATACCCAGTACAGCGCATAAGGGTCCACGGAGGCTTAGAAAATCCGGCAATTAACCAAGTGAACGCACTGAGTACATTCCATTAGCCAAATTGAACCGCGAGGATAGAACGTCAATAACTATTCACAATTTTCTTGCTCCTCAAAAATGAGCGTAACGCTTTTCCGTTGAGGGTAAAAACGGCTTTTAAGGATAAGGCAAAGAACTAATCAAGGGAAGCCATTGAATATGTGTACACAAAAGCGTAAAATGGTAAACAAAGTAACAGCGAATTTAAGTGAAAGGAATATTTGTATACGACGGTAGCACCTGTTGCTCCAAGCTTTATTTTTGCATAAAATTGATTTCCCGATAATAGATGATAATGTATTTGGTATTTTACCTCGTATTATAATTTAATCGATATTTCAGTGAAATACGCTCATTTAAAGGGAAATTATTGACTTTATTTAAGCAATTTCATGATAAAAAAATAATAACTGCTACTACTATGGCTCTTTAGCAGATGCAGTTTGTCAATAACTATTAAACTTTACTTAGTAAAAGTAAATAACTTTTTTGTAATGCTATTTTATTTATAAGAAAAAGGAAATAGTCTCTATTTGTTTTAGGCTGTACATAAATAAAAAAAATAGTATAAACTGTTATGGGTTCACATCATGTTCTTTTTGTTTTCATATTAAAAATTTGCAATTTGTTCATTAATAAGAGAAGTCTGATAGTTAATAAAGTTAACAGCATTTCAACGAAAAAACAACAGTATGTTTCGTTAGTATCTACTAAATAAATTAAAAAATAAGTTTAACAAGGTCATTTTATTTTCGTATTCTTCTCAGCAAAGCCTTTCATAAAAAATAACTGGTCCGCCATCTTTGCGAGTCCGCTATATTGGATTTAGAATGACGTCACTTAACCATGCATTGTCATCCAAAATAAACGTGTATGCAAAATTTCAGCTCAGTCGGTTTTGTACAGTTCATCTCTGATAGTATGGATAAAAATATTCAGGTGGATGCTGTATACACGGACTTTTCGAAAGCTTTCGAAAGGTTCACCATGATACTCTTTTTAATACGCTTCGATGTGTTGGTGTGTTTCGCAACCTTCTGGCATGGATTAAATCGTATTTAACCAATCGTTCCCAGTACGTTGTGATTATGAATTGTAGCTCTGATATTAGTAAAGTTACGTCGGGTGTTCCTCAATGTAGTCATATAGGTCCTTTACTGTTTTCTATATATATAAATAATATATCTAACTGCTTTAAGCTTTGTCATTTCTCGATGTATGCTGATGACCTAAAGATGTTCAAACAAATTTCAAGTGATATTGATGTTGTTGAATTTCAGGAAGATATTCATAGATTGTATAATTTTTGTAAGTCTAATTACTTATTTATTAATGATAAGAAATGCAGTTATATCTATTTCACTAGAAATAAACATACGTTTCAGAGTTACTTTATTATTGGTTCTAATATTGTTGAAAAAGCTTATAGTAATTAGGATCTCGGAGTCATCTTGGATAATAAGTTGGTATTTGATGCTCATATAGATTACGTAGTCAGACATGCTTTTCGAATGTTGGGTTTCATTTTGAGACTTACCAAGGATTTTAAAAATATTAAAAGTATGTTTTGTCTTTATTTTTCTTTGGTTAGTTCTCAATTAGAATATAATACGGTAATTTGGCCTTCTTTATATTTTAAATATATAAACAGAATTGAGCTTGTTCAAATCAGATTTATTAATAATGTTAATTATAGATTTAATCGCGAATTTTTACCCGTTCCATATAAGAAACTCTCTTAATGTACATAAATTGCTTAGTTTAGAAGAGCGTAGACAATTTTTTTGATTGTGTGTTGTTATATAAAATTGTTCATGGTTACTTTGATACTGATATTTTGTCTCTGATAAATTTTTTAGCCCCGGCGTATGCTAACCGTCAGTTCTCGGTTTTCTATGTTCAACTCTCGCATAGTAATTATAATTTAAATTCACCGTTTCATAGAATTCCAAGATATTTTAATAGCAATCTATGTCAACTAGTTGATATCTTTAATATTTCTTTGAACAGATATAAAACCTCTGTGAGGAAGTGTATAATTTCTTGTAGGTAAAAATTTTTTGGCCTTTTTTTGTATTCTCACATTAGTTAGATTATGTTTATATTGTACTTAATCACCTTGTTTTTTGTTATTTGTTTAGAGTTACCCTGTTATTGGGATTTTTAATCCTGTTGGGTTTCCTATTTCTTATATAAATAAATAAATAAATAAAGGTTTTGAGGGTACTTTTTTTGTCTGGCTGGTTTTTGGAGCTCTCAGATGTAGAGAGGTACGTTCCATGTCCTTTTTAGCTTTTACTCTTTCTTCCAAANTAAATAAATAAATAAATAAATAAATAAATAACTGTTTTAAAATTCAGGTGCAAGATTTGACCCATACTAACAAGGCAAGTTAAATAAAAGCTTGTAAATAACAGTTTTATTTAATTACATGTAACTCCTTCAACCACACAACTGTGGTTTAGTGATTTTCAGTTGAGAGTACCAACAATTAATGTAAGAATTCATTCTAAGAAAAATCTTGTATTCTTTTGTTCTAACATGACAAAGAGCAACTTATTAAAAACAGTTATTAGATTAACTTAATGTCCATTATAGTAGTTATTAATGAATGTATGCAAAACTACTCTGTTTTGGTATGAATAATATACTCGTAATGTTAATAACACAAAACATTAAATTATTAAGTACTGAATTTTTTCATTGATATCTAAGATATTCAGCATACTCGAGTAGAAAATCCAGAAAATAATTCAAAAATATTAAAGAACAGCAACGACTTGTCTACCTCTAGCGGTTGTAGTATCGAGTGATTGCATAATTAGTTGTCAACTCTGTTGCGCTAGATATATACAATTCTCGATTCAAAGGCAAGTCATGTCCTTTTTCTAAACAAGCGAAAGTCTCCTCGAAAGCATCTTGTTGAAACGAATTAAGAAGTTGAGGATAAAACTTTTGCCTCTTATTTTAGTTCATCGTAGATATTATTTCATAGTACTAAACTTTGTTTCGACAAATAAAAAGGAAGTTTGTATTATGTGGACAATATTCATCTTACTTTCCTAATTTGTTTCGAAATGTATATTTTCCTGAAAGCGGTATTATTACCACATAAAGACGAAAGTATTATAATACATGAATATATGAAAAAAGACTTAGTCGATACAGGGTGTTAATGATACTTGCCAAACATTGCTCAAATGGACACAAAAAATTTTGATGTTATAGAAATTAGATAAGTGCACTTAATTTCTAGGAAAATAGGTATTTTTCATTCTATTCGAAAAAGGAGTCAGTTTTTAACTATTATTATAACTATTTTATAATTAAAATAATCGTACTGTAACAAAAACCGGGACGCGTGGTAATTTATTTGTTAGTTCCCGGAACGGATGGGCCAACTCAGACAGTTAAATATTTCAGTCAACACTAATTATCGAAAAGTTAAGAGCTCTCAAGTAGGTTTAGCGTCAAGTAGGTTTAGCGTCAAGGCCGTCCTTTGGAGAAATTTAGATTAAATAAGATTGACTAATCCGTTCCGTATTGCTACACGGAGTCACTAGAGGAATGCTCGAGTTATTTGTAAGTTTAGTTTCAAAATTATTTAGATAAATGCAAAAACCAGTCAATTAGAGAACTATTAACATGGCATAGTTATGCCAAAGCGTCCCGATATTCAGGGTTCCCGCCATTAAGATAATAACAGAAATGTCTGGACCCAAGAAATGGGCGTGTCGAAGCGAGGTGTCGAATTCAGGAGAAATCTCTTAAAAAGGCAGATTTTCCTTGGGTTCCACATTGACCAGTCTACTTAGTTTTAGAGTCTGGTTAATTTTGCTATGGTTCGCGCATTCCCTGAATCTCGGTATGCTGTTGCGTGTAAATAAATCAATTAATAATGTTGTTCGAGCCCGTTGTGTCGTTATTTTATTGGTTTGTTTTGTTTTTATTGTTATTAAAACCCTTCCTGGAAAGTTTTGGTGTTTTCTTGTTCTTCCAACTTAAGTGCCACTGTACCTACCTACATTTCTAAGTTACCACGTATTGATTAAAGTGTAATGATAATTATAAACTCCCTTTCGAGAATTAAATAGTAAACTCTTTTGAAATCCAGACTCGTTATGATACTGGTCATAACGGTAGATAGATAATTAAAGAAATAACCTCTCAGGTTACAATACGATATCCGAATAAATTCCTGATAGGAAAAAGAATATAGAAATTTTAGTTAGAAATAAAATTTTAAGTGTATCTAAAATTATATTTCTAATAAAAAAAATCTCTATACTTTTTTGTGAGAACTAAAAATTTGAAGTTATTTTCGATTTATTCAACTATATCACATTGTGGCAGGTCTAAAGAGGACCTCACTGTGAACAATACCTATTATTTGAAGTTACTTTCTACTCTCTATAAAAGCAAATGAAAAGGGTCAATGTTATGTTAACATATACATTACAGATATTGCTTTTATATCAACAAAGGCAATATGATTTTGCTGCATAGTAGGGTATACTGAACCTTGATCGGAAACATTGTATGTTCCAAAGGTCAAAGAAGATTCAACGCTTGATTAAATTCGCTTTGTTTAACACAAATTAATATCACATTAAAATTATACGCGAGGCAATATGGAGTATCGAATTAATTAGATAATCCATCAATTTTTAATGGAGATCTTTTGCGAAAGGTTTGCTTTGTTTAACCCAAATATCGGTATTGTGCTCGTTTGCTATTGAAAATTAATTACGGTTTTTTGTTTCGCGTTTATTATGGGAGTATTTAGATAAAATGGGTAATTATTTACTAATTACGAAAAGAACTGTTTACTTTTTATACAATTATAATAAGTTGCAATAAACGATACAAAATTTTCCTTTCCTTAGAATTTGGGAATGGGTCAAAATGTATTACTTATCAGTTAAAAGCGTCTTAAATTTTATTAGTTAATTAATTCGTAACTCTTGCAATTAATTAATCGCCAAATACTATTGCTCTTCTATTTGTATATGCTTTGTTGTAAAAAAAGAACGAAGCTAATTCTTCAATTAGGATAATTTTAGCGTGAGAATTTCTAATTGTACGTAAACTTTAAATTTCACCCATATTGTGAATCCAAAACAAAAGAAAGCTCCAAAACCTCCCTCCGAGAACATAAAACCAAAGTCACCCACACAGTGCCCACAGATTCGAAATTTTCACCGATGTTTCCAAGCTACATCGAACCAAAGCAGAGAAGACCGTCGCAGATTGTCAAAGAAAGAACTAATGTTTCAAATTTTTTAATACAACAGCACCAAATCCACAAAAATCGAGCCACAACCAACGGACAATATGACGAACATAAATTGAGAAATTCTACCACATACGACAACAATTGCCGAAATCCAAAAAGGATCAAAGGTAAGAAACAAAGCCAAAATTAAAGGAAGATAATATCAATAAATGAAAAACGTGCAGTTATTGCTCAATTAGAGAATGACGATTCTAATGTCCCTGTCTCGGCTGTACTTATCCTGCTATTCTATAGTGACAACAATACAGAAAATTGAAGCCGCTTTTAATTGCAATCTGCTAAACAAGACTAAAATGCAGGAAAAGGCAGAAGAATTTGAAATGGCTCTGAGGGAAAAAATATAAATGTTCAGAATGTTGGACTGAAATTTGCGATGTAATAATATTGCGCTGGAAAAAATGTTTGGTGAAAGTGAAAATACAAATACAGGAGATTCTAATCAACGGATTCAAACAGAACTGTACTGCCTAACTATACAAATGAATTTTCAATGCTGATGAAAGAGGATGGTTTTATAAGGTAACACTTCAAATAAACAAATTTCGGCTTGAAATACACTGCTTTTAAGTCCTGAACGCGCTGGGCTACTGAAACGTCATTTTTGTATGACGATACTAAAAAAGTATATCCTCTGTATTATCTAAATTATGTAGAAAACTTGATTTCTGTAACAGAATATCGGGAACCGAATTTTCCGAAAAAGAAACTAATCTCGTGAAACTGTTTCTTGTATTAACTAAGCTTGATGTGATTTTTACCCAGCGGCTATACTGCTACGTTTCAACATAATAGTACTTTGAAAGGATTTGGATGAAGATCCACTAAATAACCTATCTGCTAGAGCTACGTTGAAAAAACTCTTTACTTTTATTCGATGGTGGGAATTTTAACAGCTTACGGCTAAATTAGACCGTTATCTCCGAACACTTTAACACTTGCTTGCGTTTTAAAAATGTGCAACGCTTTTATCAAAGAGAAACCGGAATAGAAGTTTTCTATTTACAATCAAGTTCGTACTGAGAGTGATTACACTTTTTTAACATCGTGCGAGAGTGGTGTGGTATTTCAAAATTATTAGGAAATGTGTTACAGGCTTTGCAGACTAATTGTAGAATAAAAAATTTACAATAGATATATGTGACCCCTAGGCATGTGCAATGTGTATTCTATGATTAAAATTAATGTAATTTGATTAAATAAATGAAAGGTTCTAAGGCCGCCGTTTTTGAGCTACAATGTTTACAAAATTAAAAAGATTTCTAAACCGCTTCAGATATTTTTGGGGCAATTCAGTCAGAATGTCATTAATTTGAAGGGAAAGGGGAAAATGAGTAGATTACGAATACGCGATTAGAAAGTATTAAAATAAGCTAAAAAAAAATTATTTTCAAATTAAAATTATTAATAATTAAAAAAGTAAAAGAATCTCCGCAGCAGTTGTGGGGCCTCAGAGAAAAATATTTCTCATTTGATGGAAATTAAATGTTCAAAAGAACAATACTGTTTTTATTGACATGTAAGCATTTAATCTAAAATTATATTTAATAAGCTCTAGAGACATTATATTTTAATAAAGTCTCTGAGGTCACTAGTACATTTCAAATTATAAGCGTTATATACCACAAAACGTAAAATTGAAAGAAAATCCAATTTTATATCCATTTATAAAGCTATAAATAAAAATACGGTCAGGCATTTTAATATGAATTAGAATAGACAACAATGATTTCATTATTGATTTTTATTTTAAATTGCAGACTATGATGACCTACGGAGTATGGCTTTAGCATTTTTCACATACCTACCTATAACATGAATAATATTGAATTTAATATAAAATCAAGTCCAAGGAAATTCTGGACTTATTTTAATTCTCAATTTAATTTAGCTCCTCTTCCTTACATACTTAATTGGCGATCCCCAATTGATAGCTAATAGTTTTGCTGACTATTTTTCCAAATCATTTACGGTACCAAGCATGATAAATAATAATTCTATCTTTCCATCAGCATCATAAAATATTTCTATTAATCAAACTGATGTTATTAATGCCATTAAAAGAATGACTATGACTATGGGCCCAGACTTAGTTCCTTCATTTTTGGTTAAAAATTGTGCTACTGCTCTGGCGGAACCATTTTATTTTTAACTTAATCCTTAACTCATATTATTTTCCCGTTCTTTGGAAACTGTCCAAAATATGCCGCATTTATAAAAAAAAAGTGAAAAACTTGAAGGTTTTAGAAATTATTCTTCATAACTTCATTTAAAGTCGGATTTCAAATAATATATATTGAACAACATGGCTTTATGAAGAACAGATAAACGGTTACTAACTTGGTCACAAAATGTAAATACATAGTTGAAAAGCTTGACCGTCAGAGTCAAGTGGATATTGTGTTGATCGTTTTCATTGTAATGAGTTAATATGTAGAATTACACATCAAATTGTCTTTTTACATAGTACACTAAACAACTTAATTGATTGCACCTGGTTACTGAACAAAATTAAGATCAAAATTTGCAAGGCTTGCTTCTCGTGAAAATAATATATTTAAGTTACCCACTGTAAGAACTAACGTTATGAAAGCATCTACTTTATATCAGCTGATTGTCAACTATTGCAATGTTGAGGACAGGTTAGATATATTTTTTGCAATATTAATGAAATTAAAAAGTGGATTCTTTACTGTTACTTTAAAGTTTTAATACTTTATTTTTGTTTCTACTATTTTATTGATTCGTGTCTATCTATATGTATAAGTGTGCATATGTACTTATATTTTTATGTCTACTATGTATTTATTTATGTGTGATGATTTTATCTATTTTATATCCACTATAGTTTTGCTGGTCTAATATATATTTTGTGTATATGTATGTATATTATATTATGTCTACTATATTTTGTGCCGGTATATTGCCATGTTCAATTATTATTATTAATTCTATTTATTGACATATATTTTCGAATGCGTTGTGTGTTGTATTACTACATTGGTTTTGTATCCTGTAACTGGGCATTTGCCTGTTGGATATGTAGTAAAATAAATAAATAAAATAAATACTGTTTTGAATATAGTGTATGATGAAAGAATATTGAAGGTAAAGAAGTATTTGTTGCAGCTACGAAACCAACCCCACTCCCTGTTTTCGAGAGTGCTGAGCTTGAAGTCCGTTAAACTTCTAACACTGCGCATATCCCGCACTTGGCCACAAACCACCCCTTTTATGATTTCAGACTCTATAATGTTTATTAAAGAATGGGTCATGCTTTAAGGCTACCTTCTTTGATGAAAATCTTGCTTCCTTAAGAAATTATAGGCCCGAGAAACTGTTTTTTTTTTTTACTTCATTACAGTAACTTATTTATTATTTGTGTAATTTTACTCAAATTTTGGAAAAGTAGGTTTTTTGTGTTATCAACACGAATATCAGTTTGTTTTGTTTTGCGATAAATGTACAGGGCGTTCTGAGTGCGCTTGCCACTACATTGTTTCCTGCAGAATTTTTTAAGGAAATGTTTGGAAAAAGATTAGTTATTTTAAAACATCATTCGATTTGCTTTAAAAGAGGTATCCCTGTTGTTTCCGAAGGTGCTATTCATGACCCTCCCCAACTCTCGCAATCTCATCGAACGGCCCAAAACTACCCTTAATTTTCGTTTTTGCTCTCGAAACAACTTCTATGCTCCTCCTATCGTTTTCGAAGATGCTGATCATAAATATGTTCATCACGACCGTTCTCAACCTTCCCAATACCCTGGAGCGGGACAGAACTACCCCAATCTGATTTTATTAACAAAAATAAATTGTTTTTCGCAAGTATCGCATTGATAAATTTTAACACTATGCATCTTTGAAGTGTATTGAATATAAATTGAATTATAAACTTATAATTAGAGAAGTTATCTAATTCACAGGTCAACAAGGGTCAAGAAGCAGACACACTAATATGCTTTCCCGAAGGATTTTGGTGCGCTGAATCCGAATCTGGTCGCAGTGCAAAAACACTGTTATAATTTAAAAGTACACGGCTCCCTCTTTCGAATGCCGTTGAGTTCGCTCAAATATCTTTTTTTTTTCGTTGAGATATCACATGTTGAAGTTTATCAATTTCTTAATATGCGAAAATCTACTAAGGATTCCTTAGACGTCAAACAGTTGATTGCAGTTCAGAAACTTCATAATCAGAAACCTTACGAACTCAAACTCACAAACTCCAAATCCACAAACCCACAAACCCCAAACCCACATCCCTAAACCCACAAACCCCAATCCCACAAAACCCGAACCTATAAACTCCAAGCTTACAAACCCCAAGCCCACCAACTCCAAACCCACGAACCGTATGGGTATGAAGTTTCTGAATTGCAATCGACTGCTTGATGTCTAATGGATTCTTAGTAGATTTTCGCATATTAAGAAACTGAGAAACTTAAAAATTTCAACAAGAGATATCTCAACGAAAAAAATATATTAGAGCAAAATCAACGGCATTCGAAGGAGGGAGCCTTGTACTTTTAGATTTAATGTATTAGTTTTTTGAAAAAGAATAGATGGCATTACTACATAACCTCAAATATGACGAAAAACAGTGTTTTTTGCACTTTTAGGTTAGGATATCTTAAAAACCTGACTTGATAGAGCAATTCTGCTGCCAGATTCGGATTCAGCGCACCTAAATCCTTCGGAAATATATATTCAAGTTTCTGCTTCCAAAAAAAAGGTAAATTTTGTTGGTCTGTGATCAGTTTAATTAAATTTTATTGAAAAGGTGTTAGTTAAACTAAGATGTATTTCTAATAAATTTATATCATCTACACCTTAAAATATGTAGATTTATAGATTGTAAGTAGATTAATAAATAAATTAAAAATTAATAAAGAAAAATATGTTACTATTCAAATGAGATTTACTAAAGTTCAAATAAATAGTTTTTTCAGTGTAAATATAACATTAATAGGATTGCCGTATATATTTTTTATGGTTCCTTTTTCCTTAAGTAAAATGTTTCACTCAATTAACTTTTGTTGTAATATTGGTGGGACTGTTTCTTGTATATGTACTGTTCTTCCTCCCTAACAAAGATTATCGAGCTTTTAAGGCACTAAAAATTCAATTTGTATACGAATTAATTTGTTTGTGTTCTCTTGATATCCATATCCATTCAGAAATATGTATATCCCCCATACAAATAAACGAGATTAAGGTATAACTTGCGGCGGGGTTCTTCTACTTAATTTATCTGTCATTTTTCTCCTCTTAGGGGAGCTGTTTTCGACACTGAGAAATTGCGTCGTGCTCAAAGTAATGCGTTGCTCGCATGGCAAGCCAAAATACTGCATTGGAATTTCACTTATCTCAAAGGTTTTTCGCTTCGTGTTTGTCCCCTCTTTATAGTGATAATATTACCCTTTCAACCATTATCATAATTGGCCATTAAACGAGATTTTATTAAAGGTGGACCCCGAGTTATGAAAACGGTGCATAGTTAGACTAGGTTAGATAATACACAACCGTCGTAAATAATGAGCCACATGACCATCAAATTTGTTTGAAACAGTAATTTTGTTTCCCTCGCGTTGGAAATAAAATTTTAGTAAAATTAAAAATTACTAAAACAGTAAGATCAATATTAGGTAAAACTTAGCGTTTTGTTTTACCGGCTGGTGACTAGTGAAAATTTTCACGACGTTTTTTTCAATCAATCGTTAATCGCATTATCTCGGGCATAGATGCAATAGTTCGTTATTGTTCATTGTAAACAAATCATTATGACTAGGCTTTTGCACGTGCAGAGTCTAATACGATACGTTTCTTTTTTATTTCTGCTGTAAATTGTATTCGCCGTGTGTATTTAAATAACTATTTATAAATAGTAACATAATTTACATTAACAACTATTAGTTGGGGGGAAAAGTGAAGCAAAACACCAAAAGAGGAAAGAAATAGACGGGAATTATTTCAAATGTGGTTTGACAGGGATCCCGAAAGTTATAGGGACATACGTATTAAAGGAAATGACCTGTTTTGTACTGTGTGTACGCATTATAAATTCTTGTGACAAAACTAAAGTGACAAGCCATTTGAAGAGCCATGCCTCGTCCAGCGCTGAAGACTATATTCTTATATTAGCTATAAGATATACTTAGTATTTTTCTAGGAACTTAAAGACGGCTTTCTTTCAAGCAATATTCCATTAAGCAAACTATAGAACCCCAAGTTCCGTACGTTTTTAGAAAAATATATGAACCGAAAAATCCCTCATGAAAATACGGTAAGACTAGGATATGTCAATTGGATTTACAACAATGTAGTGACGGCAATACGAGAAGACATTGTGGACAATTTGCCTCCCGAACCAGTTATAACTAGATGGGGTACTTGGTAAGAAGCCGTAGCATATTATGATGCAACACTTGATGCACGATGGCATAAAAGATGTTATTTGTAGATTTAATCCTACTGACAGCAGCGCCACACACACACACACACACACACACACACACACACACACACACACACACACACACACACACTGCAGGACTTACTGAAGAACTATGGTTTCTTACTGCAATAAGGTAGTTGGGATCACGTGGACTATCCCTAAACGAACAATTTGATATAATCGATGATGGACAAAAAATATATACTATGCCAATAATGTACGACAAAAGAAAAAAATGTAAAGAGTGTTGGAAAAAGTCCAGGATACACCATTGTGAAAACATATACAGGGTGATTAATTAACAATGGGAAAATCGAAAGCTGAAGATACTACACGTGAAATGGTGACCATTGGCGCAAACATGCCTTATCCGAAAGTTGATAGTTTCGGAAATATAGGGTGTTGAAAGTTAAAATTTTAAATCGTTTCTTTGCGATTATTCTGAAAATATTAATAACTTTTTACCCTGTATGTCTAACATGACACTAGATTCATAACCTAAAAGAGCAATCATTTTTCCAATAATTACGTATTCTTGTTTCGTTTCGGTCTCTCGATCCATTTTCGAGAAAAATCGATTTAACGAACACTATATTTTGATAATACGAGAAATTAAAAGCGAAACAAACCAAGTGTTTCTTCGTGTTATTACAACAATTAACAATAAAACAAATGAAATTCATAATAAAGATTTAAAGTCAGTGTTCGAAGAATCCACCGTTGATATTTACACATTTTACACAACGTTTTCTAAGACATCTTCTAGTTTGAAACAACATATTGGGATTGCGTTTGACTACGTTGGCAACGATTTGTATTCTTTATCACAACTCTTCACACGGACCAATAGATTCTTCCAAATAGAAAAATGAAGAGGATTGAAGTCCGGACTTCTGGGTGGCCAAGTAAAAATGCTTCCACGGCTTGAAGAAGTTCCACTTTATTTAAGAAGAGACATGTGGTTCATGCACGACGGAGCTCCACCGCATTTTTCTTGGCCAGTGCGTGCATATTTAGATGCAGTTTTTCCAAATCGCTGGATTGGCCATCTAAGCATTTTTGATTGGCCATCCAGAAGTCCGGATTTCAATACTCTTGATTTTTCTATTTGGTCTCGAATGAAAGATATAGTTTACAAAGAATCTATTGGCTCGTGTGAAGAGTTGTGGAAAATAATACAAATCGCTGCCAACGAAGTCGGACGCAATCCCAATATGTTGTTTCAAACTCGATCTCTCAGAAAACGTATAAAGTGTATCAGTGTCAACGGTGGATTCTTCGAACAATTACTTTAAATCATAATTACGTATTTTATTTGTTTTATTGTTAATTATTGTAATAACACGAAGAAACGCTTGGTTTGTTTCGCTTTTAATTTATCATATTATCAAAATATAGTGTTCGTTAAATCGATTTGTCTCGAAAACGGATCGAGATACCGAAATGAAACAAGGGTACATAATTAATGGAAAAATGATAGCTCTTTCAGGTTTTGAATCAAGTTTAATGTTAAATATACAGGGTAAAAAGTTATTAACTAAATTTTCGGTAAAATTGGTCGCATCTTATTTGTCGCCTAAAAATATATAGTTTCACAAATTTTCAAGTTCCTAACCTACATATTTTCAGAATAATCGCAAAAAAACGATTTAAAATTTTAACTTTCAACACCCTGTATTTCCGAAACTATCAACTTTCGGATAAGGCATGTTTGCGCCAATGGTCACCATTTCATGTGTAGTATCTTCAGTTTTCGACTTTCCCATTGTTAATGAATCACCCTGTATAAAGTTTTATGTGTACATATTAGGAGTTACCAACAAATATATTAATATATTGTAACGTTTTGAATTTATTTATATTTAAGATTCTATGATTTTGTTGTATGTATGCGTTTATGTATGCTGTGATATGTATGCTACTGTGTTAGCATGTTAGATGTCGTGGTTTAATTGTTTTTAATTTTACCCTGGCTAATTTCAGACTCTTCCCAGTAGTGAGTTCTAACGAGGTTAAAGCTTTGTAGAAACCCAAACAGTACACCACACTAAACAAAAGATATTTTTTTAAATTTAATTTGTTTATTAATTTATTTTACTGTTATCAACAATTAATTATAATCGTGAAATGTTCAATTTCGGAATATTTTGAATTAACTTATTATAATAGCACTTTGTAACACCTTGGGAACTTTTCATAAATTGGTATTCAAATTTACTCGTTATTGTGTACTGTTGGTTGCCTATACTTAAATCGATAAAACTGATTTAAACATTTTGTTCCTAATGTGTTACTTTTGTTGCCTATTTTTATACTTAAATTTCTATCAAAATTTTTAATATGGCCACCTTTAATTATTGTTCGTATAGTGAAATTAAATTTATCTATTATTTATGTATTAAGAATTTGTATTAATTTCAAACTAATTGCAGGTAAGACTACTTTAAATTTGATTATTATACCTATAGGTTTTCTGAATTTTGATATTGTAAATTTATTAATTAATCTCTTTAGCTAGCTAGTTTTATCTTATAAGATTTCGTAATACTTTGTGCACAAAGTTACCTCTAATTTTCTTGTAGGGTTTTTACGAACTGCTTGCACACTTACAATTGGCTTGGATATCGTTCTGGACTCCTTGTTTCCCTGAATTGACTGGATCACTGGAAACTGCTGATTACTGGTAAATATCTGGAATATTGTCCTGGAATCCCTGTTTTCCTTAATTTACTGGCTCTCTGAAAACTGCTGCTTACTGGTGAATATCTGGAATATCGCCCTGGAATCCTTGTTTTCCTGAATTTACTGAATCTCTGGAAACTGCTGCTTACTGGTGTATATCCGGAATATCGTCCTGGAATCTCTGTGTTCCTGAATTTACTGGATCTCTGAAAACTGCCGCTTACTGGTGAATATCTGGAATATCGCCCTGGAATCCTTGTTTTCCTGAATTTACTGGATCTCTGGAAACTGCTGCTTACTGGTGAATATCCGGAACATCGTCCTGGAATCCCTGTTTTCCTGAATTTACTGGCTCTCTGAAAACTGCTGCTTACTGGTGAATATCTGGAATATCGTCCTGGAATCCTTGTTTTCCTGAATTTACTGGATTTCTGGAAAGTGCTGCTTACTGGTGTATATCCGGAATATCGCCCTGGAATCTCTGTTTTCCTGAATTTACTGGCTCTGTGAAAACTGCTGCTTACTGGTGAATATCTGGAATATCGTCCTGGAATCCTTGTTTTCCTGAATTTACTGGATCTCTGGAAATTGCTGCTTACTGGTGTATATCCGGAATATCGTCCTGGAATCCCTGTTTTCCTGAATTTACTGGATCTCTGAAAACTGCTGCTTACTGGTGAATATCTGGAATATCGTCCTGGTATCCTTGTTTTCCTGAATTTACTGGATCTCTGGAAACTGCTGCTTACTGGTGAATATCTGGAATATCGTGCTGGAATTATTGTTTTCCTGAATTTAATGAATCTCTTTAGGCTGCTGCTTACTATTGGTCTGTCCTGAATATCGTCTTGGACTCCTTTGAAGAGACTGGAGCTTTTCCTTTGGAATCCTTATAGCCTAACGCTATTTTCTCTTTGTTCTGGAATACTAACTTTGATTGTTTTACTTTATTTCACTGTTAAATATTACTATTTATATGGGTTTTTCCCAATTTATCCCTTTTAACCACTTCTTTCTGACAAAAATCTCATGTAACTAGTCAATAATCTTCCAATTTTTTGTATCCTACTCTCTTGATTTTTCTTATCCCTTGTTAAGGTCTTTTCACATATGTGCTTGTTCTTTTAAATTCCGCTTTCTTTTTTCACTTCACTTCACTTAACTTTTATAATTTACAATTTTACAATCACATTCAGGTATATTTACAAAGATTTTAACTTTTATTTCAAAATATTCCTTAATTCTATATTTTTTTAATTTGAATTCCATATGTAATATTTTCTAACTTGTAAATCCATCTTTAGTTCTGACATTTCACTGACATTATAATTTATTGATATGTAAAATTTTAATTTGGTTATTAATATTTCTGTATACCTACCTTACTTACTAATAATACTAATATTAAATCAAACTATGATATTTTAGCTTTCTTTCGCTATATGTATCTTTCTGTTACTAATTAATTTTGATAATGTTTTTCCCAATATATATTGGCATGTACGGTATTTAACTAAAATAATAATGTATTATATTCTTAAATCTTTGAACTTTTCACTTATGCTCTAGTAATACGACTCTGATAATATTTCACAATACCATATTCAGTACTAAAAAAATTTTTTTTACTCAATTTTATTTTAAGTTTTGCAATAATTATTTCAACCTTATCTCTCCACAGTGTCTTAGTAAAGTAAAATTTTAATTTAAATTTCTAAATTTCTATCAATAATTTTATTTCATCTCAATATACATCAACGGTTTCAAATAATAGTTGTTTAATTATGGCAAATTTTACTAACAATGAGTATGTTGATATGCTCCAAGTATTTTTTCCTTCCAATATCCCACGGAAGCCTTGTCTCAACACTAAGGTTTATCGGATAAGTGGTATCATTTCTACGTGTTATCTTAAATTTATATAGGTATTTTATCCTCTACTTAGCCTTGCTCTTTGGTAGTAGTACTATGTTGCGACATATTTTCTATTAAATTGACATTTGTACATTTTCCAGTAGTGTCCGTCGCCCGGGTCCGTTTATTACTAGACTAAGAACTGGCTCTAGAAAGAGAGGTCAATCGCCCTGATGGAGATCCGTGGTCCCGAGCATCTTTAAAAATATTTGTAGAGGTTATCAAGGTCAATTTCTGTAGTCGACCTTCAAATGACCTTGAAGGCCAAGTCCATGATTGAATGCCTTGATGAAAAAACTATTGACTCTGGGGGCAAACATCTTAATTTGAGTTTACTGAACTCGCTGTGACCTTGACCTGACTGCAAGGTCAAGGTCACAGGTGATCTCAAAAATGAGATCACATCCGGATGTTAAATTTTTTGCCGAACCTATTCCCAAGGTAAAAAATAGGGGTACCATATCAAATTATTAAGTTGACTTTCAATTGGCTTTCAAGGTCACGGTAACATCAAATTCAAGGTCGGCAACCACTTTCCCCAAATGAACTGATGAACTTCGTTTAGGACATATTTGGATCGGAGGCTTCAATGATGAGATATTCACGTGTATCAATTAAAATTGGGCACGTGGTATACACGTGTTAATATGTTGACATTCTATAAAACATGGTAAAGAATGGCAGGAAATTCAAAGCGTTATAACTTTTTATTTCAACTCGCAACTTTTGACTGTTCCACTTCTTTATCTTATAATTCGAACCTATGTATCATGATCGTTGACAGGTCGTAATCGAAAAGTCAGAGGTGTCTTGGGACCCATATTTTACGTCACCTGGCATTAAAAATCTAATTTTACGTTGCACATTGCATGACTTCGATAAATTCCTTATTTTATTACAAGTATTCTTTTTTTTATTCAATTTTTTAGCAGAAAAATACTCTCTAAAATGAGATGTGCCTAAAAAGTATTGAAGTAAAATATGTGATAGTGAAATTTATACTTATATGAACAAAATTTGAACCTAGAAATAGTCGCCAATAGATAAGCATTTGTGATAAAAAAAAAAGAGAAAATGAGATCTGCGGTGTACAGGCTCCAAAATTCACTCACTACAATTTTCACCGACGTTTCTAATCTTGCCTGCTAAGACTCTGCAGATGACGCGATTGCCGCCAAAATTGTCCTAGACATATTTACGACGACACTGCGACACATGCGACCGAGCGCT
This sequence comes from Anoplophora glabripennis, assembly GCF_000390285.2. NCBI lineage: Eukaryota > Metazoa > Arthropoda > Insecta > Coleoptera > Cerambycidae > Anoplophora > Anoplophora glabripennis. Next base: position 40,362 of record NW_019416940.1, read on the forward strand.
TACGACGAACTTTACTTATCTTTCCAAAATTCTCGTAACATGACAACGATTAGGACTGACTGCCACCAAAACGCCTTAGATGCTCTACACGATGCAACTATGTATGCGGCACTCCAATCGCGCGGGAAGAAAACGAGTTTCACGTATGTTTCAAAAATATATCCGCCAAGCCACCCGGATGAGAAGATCGTCGTCAAAAGTTCGTCCGTCCTGCAAACAACGACGACGACGCATGCCTAATCTTACCCCCAGGCCGCTGACAGGCGCTTGGAGCGCCAAAATTATCATGTTTTACATTACACCAGTTTCCAATGCCATGAAGAAAATCATTTCCGAACTGCCCTTTTTTTTATTTTTTTTTACAAAATTGCATTTGTAAGAGTCATTCCAAAAATTTTTTTGGAAAAGTTATGTGTAACAAAAGCCAGGACGCGTAGTAATTTATTTGTTAGTTCTCGGAACGGATGGGCCAAAAAGTAAAATATTTAAGTCAACACAAATTATCGAAGGTTAAGGGCTCTCAAGTAGGCTTAGCGTCGTCCTTTGGAGAAATTTAGCAATATTTTTTTTAACAAGTTCACTTAAACTGTCGGGGCCATGTGTTGAGCAGGTATAAAGAGAAAAATCGATATTTCAAATAACGCGCGAAATGTATTCCAAAGAACGTAGGAATTCCAAGAATAAATTGTTGGAATGTTGTGAGGAAAAGAAAGTAGTAGATCAAATAGCTGGTTTTTAGGCGGATTTTCCAAGCTATTAAGAGTATATTAAATGAGATGGACTAATCCGTTCCGTATTGCTATGCGGAGTCACAAGAGGAAGGTATAGGGTTGTTGTAAGTGTAGTCTCAAAATTACCTATTTAGACAAATGTAAATTCAGTCCATTAGACAAACTATTAACATGGCATAGTTATGCCAAAGCGTCCCGATGTACAGCGTTCCCGCCAGTAAGATAAGAACAGAAACGTCTGGACCCAAGAAATGGGCGTGTCGAAGCGAAGTGTCGAATTCAGGAGAGATCTGCGAAAAAGAGGCAGTTTTTCCTTAGGTTCCACATTGAGCAGTCGACTTAGTTTTAGAATCTCGGGTTAATTTAATAATGGATAAAGTCATTCCAAATTTTGCTATGGATCGCGCATTCCCTGAACCTCGGTACGCTGTCGCGTGTCCATAAATAAATTAATAATGTTGTTCGAGCCCGTTGTGTCGTTATTTTGTTTGTTTGTTCTGTTTTTATTTTTATTAAAACCCTTCCTGGAGGTTTTGATGTTTCTTTCTTGTTCTTCCAACTTAAGTGTAACCCTATACAACCAACCACTGGATTACCTTGTGTTCCGCCACGCTCCATAAGGTTCCGTCCAACCCCCCTCTTCATTGTTTTGAGGTGTGGGACGAAAGCGAGGGTGTGAGGACACAAGCCCTCCACACATATAGACAGATGAGTTTAGGTTAGAGTAGTGTTAAGACACCTTATGAGAAATTATTATAAGTCATTAAATAAGTGAAAAGTCAAGCCAAGGGTTCCATTAACAAAATCAATCAGTGCCCCGTAATCATCCTGTCTGCCAGGGTAGGCAAAAAGAGATAACATCAGAAGGTGCTTCGTGCACAATCAAACACCTTGTACATGAGCAACATACGGTAAGTGCCTGGTATTCATTCTCTGAACATATAACACGTATCCCACGTATTAATTAAAGTATAATGATAATTATAAACTCCCTTTCGAGAATTGAATAGTAAACTCTTTTGAAATCCAGACTCTATATATCGTTATGATACTGGTCATAACGATATATAGATAAATAAAGAAATTATCCCTCAAGTTACATCTGAATCAGCCTGCATAATATAGGTTTACTATTAAATTTCCTTACTGAAATGTCGCATTGTAAATAAATTATCAGATGCATTTTACTCTTGTAAAGAAATATGAAAATAAGAGCAAATCATGTCAGTAAATTTAACATTACAAAAAAACATTGAATTTAGCTTTAGTACACGTCAATCACATAACCAATTTACTAAAACATAAATGTACCAAATTCGACTTGCAAACGGATAAAGGTACAGAAAAGATTTACAGGAACAAAATTTATTCAATCGCTATAACCATGTGAGAACCTCTTAACCCCAAATCCGACGCACGCACCCTTAGGACTTGGTAGATGTCACGCGAGTAGAGCCTATAATTCGTAGGTTTTACAGCCGATAGCCATAGCGGAATAAAGCAAGGACAGCGCAAAATATTAGATAGTCCTTATCCAGATTTGGCCAAAATTCCCTGCGATAATTTAGTTTGCTGTCACATCGGTCCCCTACGTTTTACCCGAACGCAATCACATGTCTACCCCTTTTCTGTCAGTAGTTTAACGTGTTTCATCGTAGGTAGTTTGTCCTTGGCGGTTAGCAAAAATGTCTGGTTCTGGTACAAAGAATAACTCAAATTCAACATGTTTATCTCCCTAATAAAAATATGTGAATAGCGTCATTTTAAGGAGTTAAGTTAGTCCACTTTAGAGTAAGATGGCATGGTAGGTTAATATATTTCTGTAAAGGGGATTTTATTATACAGGGTGTCCCATTTTTATTCTGAAAAAAATCAGGAAAAGATAGATCCGATAAAATTATAGGGACTTTGCTATATAAACTTATTTCGAAATCTGAACCCTTTCCGAAATACAGGGTATTGAAGTTGAATTTATTTTTTCATTTTTTGTTAATATCTCTTGGAGTTATACACTAATTGTTCTCAAATTTTATGTGGTGAATACCACAGTGCACTAGTACTAATACACAAAACCTCAGCTTGACAGAAAAAGCCAGTGGCGTGCATTCCGCACTTATCGATACCTTTTATAAAAAGTATGTGTTACGTCACTGACTGATCTTCAAAATAATAAGTAATTTCAATTATCCGTGCATTGTTCTGTCAAAAAGCATTTTTACGTTTTCTACATAATAGGCACAGCTACAGAGTAAACCGACATTTTATAAAATCATCCCTGATCTTAATTTTAGCAGAACTCGATCACTATTCCTTATCTAAGAAATGCTGAAGCGCACTCCTGGCTAATTGAATACTATCTGTGATTACTAACAATGATGGTTTTTTTATGTTGGAAAAAATTAAAACATTTAAAATTCTATCAGTGATTTAATAACAATAATTAATTATAAAATTAATGCACATTAACGTTTAATAAACTAAACAAAAAGTGTATCATTAATGTATCAAGGAATATTTAAATATTGTTCAAATATTCTCAAATCTATTCTTTGATTTCTGTGCTCTAATGTTCTAATGTTCGTACATTACCAATTTCATGGAGTCTTTGAAATGCATCAGTAAATAATTGAGAATTTGGATGTCGTATATCAGGAAACCTTCGTCTGTATTCTCGAGATGCCTCCAATGCGTTACCATTACACAATCCGTAACAGAGCACAATATCAGCATATTCAGCATTTGAAAATTTATATGGCATTATTAAAGCACTTAATGGTATTTTATAAAAAGCTAAATCCGAGTAATTAATGTAAAAAGTTTTCGTTTCTCAACAAAGAGTGATCATGTCAAGTTTATTATGAAAACCAAAACTGTTTTCAAAGCAACTCTGATTTTTAATTTTCTGTCACTACGAGTGAACAAAGTGTATTGCAGCCAGTGGCTTGCAATTTGAACATTTAATATTATTAAATTAACCAGGAATGTGCTTTAACATTTTTTAGATAAGGAATACTGAAGCCAAATTAAAACAACCTGAGCGTTTCAGTTGTTGATTAAAACAGTTCTGCTAAAATTAAGATCAGAGATGATTTTATAAAATGTCGGTTTACTCCGTAACGGTGCCTATTATGGAGAAAACGTAACAATACTTTTTGGCAGAACAATGCACGGACAATTGAAATTATTTATTATTTTAAAGATCAGTCAGTGACGTAACACATACTTTTTATAAAAGGTATCGGCAAGTGCGGAATGCACGCCACTGGTTTTCTCTGTCGAGCTGAGATTTTGTGTATTAGTATTAGTACACTGTGGCATTCACCACACAAAATTTGAGAACAATTGGTTTATAACTCCAAGAGATATTAACAAAAGATGAACAAATAAATTCAAATTCAACACCCTGTATTTCGGAAAAGGTTCAGATTTCGAAATAAGTTTATATAACAAAGTCCCTTTAATTTTATCGGATCTACCTTTTCCTGAATTTTTTCATAATAAAAATGGGACACCCTGTATAGTCCAACCGAATTACATTTGGAGAAAAAAAAATTGTTACCTGGACTTTTATAAGTGGAAATGGTAAAAGGGCTGATAATAAACCTAAAACAAATAAATGCGTGAGTAGGGGCGGCGGAGAGTTGATTTGGGGGGTTGAAAAGTTATGAAAAATTGTATCATCAACTTTTGTAGAGGTCACTTTTTAACATAACCTCAAAATTTCCGAGAAAATGCGAAAAATATTTTTTTTTCAGATTTTTCCTTTTTTATTTCTCATTTCCGCAAAAATAATTTAATTTTGACGAAACTTGGTGAAAGTATACCTTTCTCTGTCTTAAATAACCTCAATTTTTTTTAGATAAAAAAATCAAGAAGTTTCTGAGATATTCATTTTTTCGGCCTGAAACACTTTTTTTCAAAGAAAAATTCTACTTAAAAAAATCATCGTACAGAGTTCTGCCGGTAATCACTTTTTTCGTTTTGACATACTTTTTGGTGAAATAAAAAAATCTGTAATAACATCAAAAGCATGCTCAAAAATGTAAAAAAGTTAAAAAATGTTTTTACAGATTTTTTATTTCACCAAAAAGTATGTCAAAACGAAAAAAATGATTACCGGCAGAACTCTGTACGATGATTTTTTTAAGTAGAATTTTTCTTTGAATAAAAGTGTTTCAGGCCGAAAAAAATGAATATCTCAGAAACTTCTTGAATTTTTATCTAAAAAAATTTGAGGTTATTTAAGATAGAGAAATGTATTATAGTTTCACCAAGTTTCGTCAAAATTAAATTATTTTTGCGGAAATGACTAATAAGAAACGAAAAATCAGAAAAAGACCTGTTTTTCGCATTTTCTCGGAAATTTTGAGGTTATGTTAAAAAGTGACCTCTACAAAAGTTGATGATACAATTTTTCATAACTTTTCAACCCCCCAAATCAACCCTCCGCCGCCCCTGCTCACGCATTAATTTTTTTTCGTTTATCATAAGCCCCTTTACCATTTCCACTTATAAAAGTCCAGGTAACAATTTTCTTTTTTTTTCCTCTAAATGAGTTATTTTGATCGGTCTAATAGTACTAATGAATTGCAAAAACTATTTTTTTTATTGGTACCCTATTTTGCTTATTTAAAGCACGCCCCAGAGTGTTTAAATCCAACTTTTAAAAACGCGCGTGTTTTAAAGTTACCATGGCAACATCAAGAACCCGAAAAACGCCAAGTCTAAATGTCACCTTTTTAATTATTGATCTGACAGAAGTACCTTGTAACGTCAAATAAAATATTACTAACAAATGTTTCAAAAGCTTTATTCAAATATTTAACATCTTAATTATTTAAATGAATGTGAAATGTGCAGTTGGTATTGTTTGAAATATTAATACTTCGGTTTTTTAAATCAGATGAAATGCTGTTCAAATTAATACATTTGACATTTTCTGAAGATAAGCAAGCACAACTCGTTCATCTGTATTTGTTACCTTTTGCTCTTCCATCCTTCGATGAACTTGTATTCTTTTCTATAAGCGATTTTTGCGGTATTAATCGCGATTCTGCTTTACTATTTAAGTAATCAATGTTAGAAGTCACTTTTAAACAATATACAACTAGTAATAACTGTGGTGACAGCAATTGATCTTATGTGCCAATACAGTTACAAATTAAGTTTTGTTTTCTCGTTTTCATGACAACGAAAGGTATACTGATGTAACATCACAAATTCAACCATTTGACATTATTAGTTCTTATTTCCATTTTTTGTAGTATTAATACAATATTTATGATTTCAACTTGTACCAATAAAAAAAAAAATAGCGTAAAGTATTCGTGGATAACTGGTCTTTAAAACACTTGCTCTATTTCGAGCACTCCGGCTGCGCCGTAGTGCTCGAAAAATCGCGCGTGTTTTAAAGACCTTAATATCCACTTATACTTTAATATACTATTTTCATAGTAATTAATAAAAAAATGGCATATCTCCATTACTTAAAAAACCACAAATTTGAAATTTGGTTCATCTGATATATACGTAGACTTCTTTAAATTGAACCAAATATTTTTTATTTTAAATGACATCTTGTACATGTTTCTTAAAATTTGAATTCTACAAAAATTTTCCGTTTTCGTGAAGTGGAATTAATTTCAAATATTTTCAAAATTGGGATTATACACAATTATGAAAAGCATGTACATTATTTTGGATTTAAATTTCAAAGTAGCAAAGGTAGACTTTTGTATTTTTAAGATCTCTATAAAAATGATTTACAAATATTTTATTGAAGGTGAAGTAAAAGAAAAAAAATGTTAAATCAATTGCAAAAAGATATTACGTATTATGTAAATCACTGTTTAAACTGAAACATGCATAAATGTACAACCGCATATAGAAAACATTTTGAATCAAACCTAACCTAATCGACATACAATACAATTTTTTAAAAGAAAATATAAACGTTGCTTAAATTTGAAAATAGACACATACTACTACTTTTGATGGTGACATAAAAGTATCATTATTATCGACTTCATGCCGCCCGATGTCGGCCGCATTCATATTAACCCGTCAATGTGATAAATTATGGTAAACCTCACGAAATTTATTACAGCACACGATTTTGTTAGTCATTATTCATTCTACTATGGGGACATTATAGATTATGTCCGTGTAATCATTTTTCCCGTAACATATGCACGCCCTTGTCAATGCTTGTTTACATATTTTGGCCGTTTTAAAGAATTTACAGGACCTTTATCAAGATTGTGTGTACAAAAATGTAGATATTATTATCAAAATGACACGATGACGGTATAAATAAATTTATTTTTATAAAATTTCCCTTAAAATAGGGCCTTCATAAATGATTACAAGCCACGTAACCTGTAATTTGTTTGGAACGGTAATTTTATTTCCTTCATGTTGGCAGTTTTTCGATAAAAATAGAAATTATTGAAACAATAAGATCAAGATTACATTAGAACACAACATTCTGTTTCACCGGCTCTGACTGGTGTAATTTTTCAAAAGATTCTATTCAACCAGTCAGCGATCGCATTATCTCGAGTGTAGACGTAACAGTTTGTCGTTGTTCATTGTAATTGAATATACAGGGTGATTAAAAAACCGCTGACAGACTTTTAGGGTAGATAATGCATGAAAAATTAAGACGAGAAGTCTTAATAAACATAGGGTGGCAAATGCCTCCTTAACGAGCTACAGGACGTCAAAGTTTCTGTAAAATTAAACATTGTCTGTAATAATTCCAAAATGACTGATTATTTCTATTTCAAATTTGCTATGCGTAGTTAACATCTTAAGACCAATGTTTGATGTACTGCTGAAAATTTTATGAGCAGTGTCGTAGAGACGGGGTTATCGTGACCCTTTTTTAAAAATATTTTCTACGCCACTGCTAATTTTGTCAAACGGGCACTATTTTCGTGTAAAGTGTTCAATTGTCTATCGAATTAGTCTCTTGCAAAATTTTGATTAAAGCTACAGTTTTTGAGTAATTTAGATTTCAACTAATTTTGTCAGAATGAAATAACGTAAACAATAAACAACAAATTTAAGGGTGAAAACGTAATGATAAAAATTGTATAACTGGAAATAATCTAAAATATCAGAGTAGGTGCTGGAAGTGACCACCTTGTAATTCGACACACGTTTCTACCCTCCGAGCTAAGGATCTTCTTTAAAAAATCCCGGGCGTATTAGGAATTGTTTGAAAGGCTTGTTGAATTCGTTGCCATAACTCATCAACCGAATTTACTGGAGTTACGTAAATCTGCTTCTTAACATGATGACAAGTGTGGAAATCCAGAGTATTGAAGTCCGGTGAATTGGCGGGCCACTGGATTAGACCACCACGTCCAATCCACCGTCTAAGGTATGCATATTTAAATAATCTCTTACTTGTCGAGCGAAATGTGTCGGAACCAAAGGCTCCTTCGCACATCCAGTGGTACTTCATCTAACAAGCTGTTCAAATCATTAATTAAAAAATCAAGGTAAGACTGGCCATCTAGCCTATTTGGTAGCCTAAAAGGACAAATGAGCGTGTTGCCAATAATGTCAGCATGAACGTTAATTGAAAACTCATTCTGAAAATTTGTTATTCGACTGACGTGAGGATTTTCGTCGCTCCATAAATGATTATTGTGGAATTTAATTAATCCTCGTCTCGTAAACGATGCTTCATCTGTGAATAAGATATCCGCGAAAAAATTGGGATTCCCTGCAAGCCTGCCAAGCAGCCATCGGGACCACTCTTGACTTGGTGGGTTATCTTGAGGTGTTGAACACGTTGAAAGTGATAAGGGTGCAATTGTTGTTCGCTAAGTATTGTGATATGTTTAAATTTCTAGAAAGTCGGGTACTTAACATATTATTATTTTCTATTGCTGTCAGGACCATTTCCTCAGATTCCGGAGTTCTAGCATAACGCCGTCGCGTCGTACAGAATTAATTTTTATTGCTTCTAATTTACCCGTTTCTCTTAATCTTCTATCGATATTATCAAACATTTGCCGATTTGGTGTTCTTCGTGTAGGAAACATTTCTCTGTACCGCCTAACTGCATCACGGGAAACAAAATTCGCTAGCCTATAACATAGATGCATATCTGTCATCTCTTCAAATGAATAGTCGTAATTCATACTGTTATTGAAAATAATGAAGTAGCTGAAGTAATTTAAATAACCGTAAAAATGACAAAAAAGCTTATAATCTAGTTTACTTAACTCACTTGTATACTTATTATTAACATTATTGACAACCGATGTTTAATTTTATTTTGATTAGCACAAATCTGTCGTCATTGGCGTACGCACAAAAAAGTCACGGGATAGCCACTGGCGCACAGGCACTAAAAAGAGAACATCCTGTATACGTATTCTCACCAAAATCAGTAATTACATTGCCCTTATATAAAAAAAATGTGTACCAAAATTTGAAGTTTCTAAGAAAAATAGTTTTCAAATTAATTGAAGAACTAGGTTAACTGTTCTATATTTAGAAGGCTATATCTCAGTAGGCGTGCACTTTTGTATATATGTAAGTTAGGCTAAATTGTCTTATTTTCATCCAAGGAACCTGTGGTCAAGCGTTGTCCATCCTTTTCAGGGACACCTTGTATAAAGCCTAACAAACATATTTCATAACACTCGAAACAAAGAAAATCTAATTATACCTCAACATCGTCTACAATTGACACATAACTATTTTGTAATACAAGATATATTACCAGAAAATCTCAAAATAACTTAACGTAGTAAATTCAAATCGAAGACAAACAAAATTTTGATCGAATTATGTCCATACACATGCAGGAATATTATGAATACAATTGGAATAAGATTAGCTACCCAAAACGGTCGTGATCAGATATAACATATCAAATTAGTTTTAATGTGTTTTTATACGACTGCCTTGCAAAAGAGGGGTTTTGCGCACGGAAAACACGCTCTGAAAACGGTATTTTGCACACGCCGTGTGCTAAACATTTTGCACACGGTTATGTCATCTTTGCACACGCGTCTCCAGATTATGATTTTTGTTTGATGTTGTCACCCAAATTATGCAATGTTTCAAGTTGGCTGAGTTTCATAGCAAACGTCACGGCTTCTTTATTTTGTTGATTAGATACTTCAAAAATTGTTGAATTCCCGATGTTTGGGTGTGAAAATGTGTGATTCTGAAGAGATTTTACAGAAAGCAAGCGAAATATGTTCGGAATTGCTGCCCACAAAATCCAGAAGCAGGTATGAAGCTGAGTTAAGCTAATTTATGGAGTGGCGATTAGCCATAAATGTCCAAACTTTCTCAGAAAACGCAGTAATGGTGTATTTTGAAGAACTATCTAAGAAATATAAATCTTCGACGTTGTAGACGATTTTTTCGATGGTCAAGTCAACGTTAAGTGCCAATCACAACCTAGATCTTGGAAACTATAAAAAGTTGCAGGCGCTAATCAAACGGAAATCCGAAAACTACGTCCCAAAGAAGTCCCAAATCCTCACAGAAGATGATTTTTGCCGGTTTTTGACGAAAGCATCAGACGACAAATATTTACTTATCAAGGCGGTGGTGGCAGTTGGACTATCTGGGGCATGTCGAGGGGAGGAATTATGTTATCTCAAAATAGAAGACATCAAATATTTCGGCAGTGATATGCTGATTAAACTGAAGAATACAAAAATAATGATACCAAGGTGTTTTACAATTACAGGAAACCTTTACACTATCTTAAAAAAGTACCGTGCTCTTCGTCCTCCTAATCTGAAGACAGGCAGTTTTTTTTAAACTATCAAAACGGAAAATGTTCAAGCCAAAACGTTGGCATCAACAAAATTGGAAACATGGCTAGGGAAATCGCCAAGTTTTTGATGCTAGAGAATCCAGAAAGTTAAACGGGACATTGTTTTCGGCGTTCATCGGCCACAATTTTAGTCAATTCTGCTTGCCCTCAAACGCCGTGGAGGGTGGAAATCCAGTACAGTTGCCGAAGGCTACGTTGATGACTGTTAGAGAAATAAAATGGAAGTTTCGAAAAAGATAGAGTCTTCAGTGTCTTCTGCTGCCACAGAACCAGAACAACGATCGTCTACTGGAATACAACAAGAAAACAACGACCGCACGCTGAAAAACTGCACTAAAAACACGGCACCAAAAATATTCTCTATTACCGAAAACAAGGTGCACAATAATACTGCTTTTCCCAGCGTAACCTTGATATTAAATATTAGTTTCTTTTGTTAATGCGTTAGCGATTTTCTTAATAAAAACGAGTTAAATTAAAAGTTGTATTTAATTTAATTTGTTAATGCGTTGACAATTTTAGTAATAAAAACGATTTAAATTAAAATTTGATTTTTGTGGTCTCTGTTTGCAGTCGTATAAAAAGTATCGTAAAAACTCGTCGGTCCACCAATATGTCTCGCTCGTGTGCAGAGTCGTTTTCAAACCTTGTGGTTTAATATACTATTATGTTAGTTTTTAATAAGATTTTATAGACGTAACTCTGTTAAATTATATTTTGAAAGTGATTTAATTAAGTCTTCACTAGAAAATAACTTAAGTATACATGTCATCACTATTATTTGTGTAATTTAGTTGGTAGTAAAAGTTTTATTTGACAATACTTAAGACTTATACTTACATACCTTGGTATGATTAGCAAATAAAGCAATGTTAAGTAGAGATTAAAATTTTGGTGTAATAATTTGATCTATTGATTTTTACACGTTAGTTACCACTGACCTAAAGAAGTATCTTAAAAAATTGCAATTAAATTATCACCGTAAAAACTCCTAGCCCTCTAGTCCGCCTCTGGAATGTCTTACATAGACTTATTGCCCCGAATTTGTTTTGTGTTTCTCTGAATATTTATTATTCAAATGCTTTATTGCCGAGTTATTAGGAATGGAAAACCTCATCAGGGATGAATTCCGTGCAAAAGAAAAGTTAAAGGAGCAATCTCACCCTTTGAGATATTTCTTCTGCGGTTATCTTTAAGGTTTAATTAAATTTTAACGTTATATCAAGGCGCAAGTTCAAATACAAATATTCATTCGAAATTTTGCCGTAAGCGAAAATGTGAAAATTAAGAAAAAAATAATCAGCAACCAGCCCTGTTTAACCAAAAATATTTCACAGTTTGTTTCTCGACATTCGCATCGCTAAAATATGATAATATATGTAAAGCAACTTCCATTAAAAACATACATTGTACTTTCAGAAAGTATACTCGTTAGCTATCGTCAAAATTTGCATGTGAAATAATTGCTTTGCAATTCAATTAGAACTTCCATTGTACAAGGTGTTAATTAAGCACGTCAGACTTTAGCAAGTGATTTTTTGACTGATTTTAAAACAAAAAGCTTATACAGGGTGTTTCAGAAAGACCTCCCGTAAATACAGGGAGTAATAGTATGACAAAAAGTAACATTTTTTGTCATATGAACTATATGTCTATCTCCTCTTGTTTTCTAGAAAAAATTTAAATAGAATTTTTACGAAAATTTCCAAACAGTGCGAATTATTTTTATGAAATTTGGTATTCCGGTGTTTTTAAGGATGCCAAATACGCTGGTCTAATTATTTTTTGTATATTTCACAGAGGGCGCTAGTTGTGCATTCCTATTACATTTTAAGTTCTAATCTTTTTAAGGTTAGGTTTTTACCATTCGGGCTCCAATTTCTAATGTATAATTTTATTTTTTAAAAATAATGTACTCTTGACAGAACTTCCTAATGTGGTCGGTTTTCGGGGAAGAAAGCTTTTAATTAAACTCTTACAATATTACGGTGTATAAAATAAGTGACTTTTCTCAAAGTAGGCTTATGTTAAAACTTATGAATGGATGTCTCATAAACAATGCATACATTCTTAGTAATATCTTAAATTCTAATTAACTTTATATCAAAATTTTAGTGACTAATTAGTCATTACTAACTACAGTTTATTTTTATTTTATTGCTCTGTATCTCGAAAACAAGAGGAGATAGACATATAGTTCATGAGACAAAACATTCTTATTTTTTGCGGTACTATGACCTCTGTATTTACGGGAGGTCTTTCTGAAACACCCTGTATGAATATGGACTCGCAAATAGATAGATATCGGGATACAGGGTACTGAAAAACTTTTTTTAATATACAGGCTGTCTACTATAAGAGGGCAATTCCTATGTATCTCGCTTAACACACGATACACAGGCCTTGATGCTTGTTAAAAACAAATTTGAGATCCATGGCCAACTTTATGAGTAATCATAATAAAAAAAAACCGGAAAAGTACCGAAAGTTTAGGGTCGTCTAACTTTTTTATTTTAAGAGATAGAGGAAACTTAATTTAATACGATTTCATATAAAATTGATATCTTTCACCTAGTGGAAACAAATTTTTGAAGTATCATATGTAGATTGCTGCCCCCTCTACGCGGACAAAAAAAAATTGTCATCGAAGCAAGGCTGTGGATACAAAAAATTGATTGTTTTTTCCACTTTCATCCGATGTACATGTCGCCTTTATTTTTCATATTTATTACAGTTTTTATAATTTTGGCATCAAAAATGTAGATTATTGTAGAAATTATTTTAAACATGTCAACTACAAAAAAATTAATGAATATACCTACTTCTTTTAAGCAAAGAATCTGCAATATCTGGTACCCATTATATATTTACCATCATAGAAGTAAGGTCCTACGATTTTGGTATCAAGAATTCTCACCCAAACGTTTACTGAAAACCTCTGTTGAAATGCAGTTTCTCCGTGCCAATGTAAATTACCATTAGTCCATTTGAAGTAAATGTTCTTACTAAAAAAACCATTGTTACAAGAATTGGATACATCTGACCAGAGCATTATTCCTTCTTTCCTTCTTATCACCAGCTACAGAACCGTAATCTCCTCAGTTTATCTTTCTGCCTCAAGAGATACACTTTTTTCACCTTATAACATTTGAAACCATTTTTTCGTAATATCCTTCTTGCATTATCCTTCTCTAAACTGTAGTTTACTTCAATCTCTCACTGTTTTGCTCATCTTTCCTATTTACATAATTTCACCATTTGCTTGCACAAAAGCTTCAACGCGACGTATCCAATTCGCTCGCATGCGTTGCAACATTGCCACGTCCTCTCGAATCGTATTACAAGCTTCAACAATACGATGTCGCAGTTGGTCGATGTCACGAACTTCCGTTGAATGCACAACACTTTTCACATATCCCCACAGAAATAAGTCTAAAGGGGGACGTCCGGGAACCGGGGGGCATCTAACTAGGTTGCCTCGGCCTATGACTGGGAAAAATAATGTTTAGGAAGTCGCGCACTCTCCGAAAAAAGTGAGCGATTTTGCAAAAAATCTAGATACAAAGTATCGTCTAGGCAATTCAAAAGAATCTATTAATGTATCATTAAAGGTACCGCGACGTATTTTGTATATATTTTAGATAGTCTAGTGGTGACTGTTGTGAACGTATACCATGTCGACTGAAACATGCTTCATCTGTAACAAATATTTGTGCTGTAAATTAAGGATATCTTGCATATGGGTACAAATGAGCTTCTCGTAATGTCTGCCATACAACAAGATACGTTATATTTACTTGCTGTGCGATTTTCTGGTGCTACGATGCGGATTTTCTTCATCTCCTCGATATTTAAGATTTTTTGTGGTCGGCCTGAGCCACCGTCGCGACCTCGACACGGTTGTACTTCACCGGTGTCCAAAACTCTTTGCACTACAGCAACAAATGTTCGTGATGCGGGAGCACGTTCTTGCTTCTATCTTGCACGGTACACTTGACAAGCTCTGTAGGCATTTCAGTTTGCTTCGCCATAAATTAGAGCATATCATCATATTTGCGATTGCTAAACAAATGCATCATTTTCAAAAGAAAACTTGGAAATACAGCTATTAAATATACTCTCGAAAAACAACACAGCAATCACTACAACAATATATTACAAACTCACTTTCGAATACAGTCCGGCTTTATGGAAAACTTACAAACTCGTAAAAAATGTTCCAAAATTTTTTGTAAGTACTCGCCGTGATAAAATACATGTATTTCAGCAGTTCCAAAACAATTTTATACACATTTTTAATTAGCTTTTTTCTCTATGGCCTTAAACTTCTGATACAAGATTGTGACAACAGTTTTTGCTCCTTTTTCACCCCCTTTAAATTTTTGACATAAGTTCATTAACACCCTATATATAGCATAGTGTGTTAACTACCGAAATAAATACTGAGAAGTAAATCATATGACTATGTACATTATATAAATCTCTTCATATATCTTCATTTAAAGTTATTCAATAGTTTAGAAAACATCAATAATAACCATGTCGAACTTTTATGCCACCTTCAATGCGAGTATAGCTTATCCGATAGTTCGAAATTCATACGTAGAAAATAAATTTTAGAAAAACGACGTGTGTGACGTTATACAGTAAAAAAGCCTTATAACTCGGAAACGGTGCGTTGAATCGAAAAAATAATTAAAAAAATCTCCCCAACACTTCTGGTTCTGATTGTCCGTTCTGCGTTGAATGGTAAAGATCCGAAGTTCGTATGTCGAAAAACAAAAAAGTTAGACAAAAATTGCAACAGCGGTAGCAGTTTTTGTCTATTCGTATACAACCATCCCTTGAGGTTCCAACAATTTTATTTAATAAAATTTTTAAGAAAATAAGAAATTAACGAACTTTTCTTATGGAAATTTAACATTTTACATATGCAACACTTTTGTCAAGAAACAGCAACCTTTTAGGTGATAAAATACAGAATACAGCAGTTCCAAAACAGTTTTAAACACATTTTTAATTAGCTTTTTTTTCTCTATGACCTTAAACTTCCGATACAAGTTTGTGACATCAGTTAACTCAGTTTTTGCTCCTTTTTTATCCCTTTAAATTTTTGTCATAAGTTCATTAACACCCTGTATATAAATTATGTATATTTTGTGTTTGAGTAAGATTTTGAAAACTATATGAATTTTTGTCTGTTTTGTATTCCCAAATATAAAAAAATATTTTTCAAACTATTTCTTGTTGCTGCATTGGTGTAGTAATAGTAGAGATGTAGACCCTACTGTCTTTGCTAGGTTGCCAAATTTTCAGATTTTTCGGATCAGTACTTTCAGAGATATCGGTAGTGGCGATTCCTGGTGGGACACCTTGTATAACTTTCGACATAATACCAAAGCTGATTAGGAAAAAATTGTGAGTTAGGTAGTATTAAAACTATTATCAATTAATAATTTTAGTAGTTTTAAATTACATGTTTCTCACAATTATTATGCACTTTAATAAGCTTTCTTGCACGAGTAAAACATTTTTGTTACGACCCTGATCAGCGCCCAAGGGCACCAAGAAGGGTTGAATGAGATCAAAGTGCCTCTAAGTTGTTCAGAACTACGAACAACTTTTACAATTTAAAGTAACTTATACTCGCACCCACATGCAATTAATTAAATAGATCAGTCTAAAGCTGCTTCTACCCTTAGCTTTACAATAATTTTGTTGTGTTATATTACGGTTCTTCAAGGTAAAAATCCGTGTAATTTAAAATATATTAATCTCACAATCAGTGGGGATTGTCATTTTAAATACTAATTAATAACATATTTCAAAACAGTCGAAAATAACGCTAGGCAATTATTTAGAGTGAACTAATGAAATAAGAAATGACTGTATTCTACTGTCATTATCTCTGAAGGTTAACTAAAGGCATCATAAGTGAAACACTTGAAGTAAATGGCGAACTGGAGAGATCCCTTGAGAACGCAGGAATGGCAACAATGAATCACGATTAATAAATACTGCGCAGATTATTACTCTTGTAACCCTTTGGTTTTAACCGGCCTGTATTATTAATAACCTCGTTAAAAACCCAAAGAGTAATTATGTGCTGAAACAGTACGCCGCGCAAACAGCTCGAAATGAGAGTCACTGACGCCAACGTAAGAATTTTCAAGCAAGTAAATATTTTACTTTTCCTTGTTGCTTAGGATAAGGTATTTGTCGAACATTCTGCTATTGGAGTTTACAAGGAAGTTAATTTTTAATAGGAATTTAGGAAATGAAGACAGGGGCAAAATAATGCCTATACAGGGTGTCAGAAAATAATGTAACAAATTTTAAGCGTTGACAGTACTAATTATTCTTCTACGATAAGTGAATTTTGTTTCATCACATTAGTATTAAGAAATTTTACCATATTTTACTGAATAGTGCTGGAATAAAGTTGAACATATATTCTGTTAGGAATTAGGAATACCTTTTTATATGTAATATTTTTTCCACAACAAGGAATATTTTAATAACAAAATTTTTTTTCGGCTCACAAACAATATAAGGAATAATTATAAAAAAAATTAACTATTAACTAACTTTATTTGATCTGTGTAATTCTGAGTACGTCTCCTTATATTATTTGTTGCCTATTAGACAGGGACATCTCTTATATCTACACAGGAACGTAAATAATTCAGACTAAAGTAAAATGGCTGTTCATTTGACAGATTTTGTCAGAGCTCGAAAATATAGTGAAATATTTAAGTTACAAGCGATTGGATTATGCTTATTTCTGTACAGGTAAGTCCTGTGGTTTGTTATTTATACTTTGCAAAGATTTGATGCGAGAGAAAGCATGATTTATTAGTGATAGCTAGCAACATTATAGTGCACTGTGTTTTAGGTACCTGCTACGTTGTAAGATTCGAAGTTTTCTCTGTTGGAAACTACGTAGAGGCCTTGCAGACCATTTATGGGGCTACTGGAAACTGCTTTGGAACTGCTTTATACTGCTGGTAGCGGAAAATTTTGATGGGATGACAAAATAACTTTCTCTGGACTACGGCAAACTATGGATTTAACTGGTGATTGTTTAATTTTCTTTTTTGGACTGTTTTTTTCTTGCTTTATTTTTAATTTTGCCTCTCCACGCTGTACATCTTGCAAAACCCAAGCCGTAACTAATCAATATATTTTTGTTTTTCTCATTCTTCCTGAATATTCTGTCCCTAGCTTTGCTTAAGGTCCGTACACATAATTTTTCAGTCTTTGGATGTTCTTTTCAATCACTTTTTCACAACACTACTTATAACTAACACATTTTTAATAAATGTCCTTTTATGTTTATATACAATTCCATAAATTAATTAATAAAATAGGTATTCTTTATTTTATGTTTTTTAAGTCATCTCCGGGTATTCGTACAAAGCCACCTTTAGCTTTGACATTTGTCACATTTATTATAAAATTTGACAATTGATGAAAATTTTCATGTTATGGTTTATGATGGATTGAGATATCTCTTTAAGTTTACTCATCTTCCAACGATATGTATACCAGATTAATCTATAGACTTTAAATTTTCATTGGATATAAGTCACTCTAGGTTTAGATTCGTTTTTCTCTATGTACTGAGTACTAACAAGTGTCGACGTCATGCATTTTATGAAAATTTCTTCTGTACTTGAGAATAAAATTAAATGATTATTATTTCTATGTAATATCATTGATCATTACTAGTTTTATATCCAGAATATCCATATTAACTGTTTTATACAAATTTGGTGTTGCTATAATAATAATTAAAATTTGTATACGACTTTTTAAGTTCGGCCAGACAATATTTTCATATGAGTTTCTACATGAACATTTCAAATTCGTTACAATAAATATACAGCTATTAAAATTATAACCTCACCCTCAAAAGATCCTGAAGCATTTGATTCTAGAAATTTAGCAGAACAATTATCTTCAGAGACGCGGATATTAGGTATCAGCTTTCCATTTAAACTAAAGTTCAGTGCTCCCATAGACTTAGAGCAATTTAATTCTGCATCTAAAATTTGTCAATTAGTCAATTAGGAGGGAGGTTAATGTCAATTTTAATTAGTACAACCCCTAAAGAGACTTGGAAATCAATAAAGCGGAGAAGACATCTACGCGATTACAATCGCGATCGCTATGGCGATGACGACTGCGATTGAATTCGTCTTTAATAAACAAATGACTCCGCACATACTTATATAGCCGGCCATACACACAGGCACTTTTGAACGCACTTGGCTCGTTGTATATCGGGCGCGCGGGTCTCACTCGCACGAGTTATGTCACCACCTGATGCATGACATCACAGTGGTTGTTGTAAGACAGTCATCCGACGCAAACTCAGCATCTTCAATGTTATAAATACGATAAAAACTCTAATTCATTGTTCATTTTTGCTTGCTTTCTGTAACAATAATGTTCCGCTGGTGAATATATTGTTTTCAATCCAAAAAAGGTGTCTTACTCAAAGGGAAAAACTAACTCACGTTAAGGGGGGAAAATATCCACACTCTAAGTATGCACGTGTAGCGTATTGGATAGAAAGGGTTGCAATAAAACAGTCACAACCGGGTCATAATAATATATATTAACAGTTCGCAAAGTATACGTATAAAATACGAGTACGTAACAGAGCGCCAAATACCAAACCACTCGAGTGCCATTCCATCATTCGACTGGTGTTAGTAGTGGTGTTCTCTCCCCGCCGCACGAGGGAGGTTGACGGGTTCTCGTTGGGTCCTATCCCCACTGAACCTCTCACAGTGGCGTTCCCAGTGCCAGGGTATAGGGAACCACCACACACGTCTTGCGCGACATCCAAGATAGTAGGTCTGCTCTTGTTATGTTTTTGCGTGTGTGGAACCTTGTTGGTTTGTTATTATGGCTGGCACCAGATTTTGGAGTAAAGACATATCGACCCAATTCATAGAAATATACAGGGTGTTAGAAGTTTGACTGCCTTTATTTTAACACACAATAGAATACATTAAAATAAACAAAAATACCTTATATGACATGGGTCCTAAACTCAACCATTTCTGAGAAAAAAATTATCAAAATCTCCAACCTGCTGTACAAAAGTTCGATTATTTGAGGAATACTGACATAACTGCATGCACAAAATACCATAAAATACAATGTTTAGCACTTTTTTAACTTGTTTTTGCTTAATTCTAAAATTATTTTATTAACACTAGGTTTATTAACACGAGGTACTAAGGTGTCCAGCAACCATCAATGGCACCAATATGCAATTCAGTTGGTATCTGGATTCGACCGTGTCGGAGTGTTTTTTGCGTACCACTATTTCCTTTCCTTAAGGTGTTTTCCGGCGAATGCGCGAAGATTGGATGCGAAGGTGTCGTACGTGCTTCGAAAATGGTGGTGGACATTTTGAATATATGTTGTAGTTTATTTTGTATTTGTGCATTTAAAAAATACTGAATTTCGCTTTTTGGTATCTAAATTATTTTTAATACGTATGATTATTTGAACGACGTGAAACTTTGGGTACCTTAATTACATATTTTTCAAATACATAATTTGATTCAAAGTTGTTTCTGTTTTCGTACTACAAAATCGATACATTTTATTTAATTTATTTAAAAACTGGAAAACAATTGTCTTGAAATTTACTAAATGTTTCACAATAATAGCTGATCACATTTTTGTTATTCCGTAGGACAAGTGTGCTGCGTGCACACGTAATGTGCATCAGCACGCTAAGCGCTGTTGTCACGTTGTGATGAAAATCCCCAATATTAATACTCACTGTATTTTGAAAACTGTTAATCTTACGCCCCTGTAATATACAACTTTTAGTTCATTAATGATTACTCTATCTCATGCTGAAGTAATGGCAGTCAAACTTCTTACACCCTGTATAGGAAACCTCCAGCGCTCTGGATGATAAAAGGAAAGACTATACTAATAAAAATTTGAAAGACATGGGTCACCCTGAATTAATCGGGTTGTGTAAGAAAGTTGTAGCAAACCCTGATAAAAATTTTGTTTGTAAAAAAATTCAGTCTATACGAAGCTGCTTCAGAAAAGAATTAAAAAAGTATAACAATACAAAAGAAATGGCGCTTCTTAGGGTGATATTTATACACCAGCCCTTTGGTATTTTGATTTACTACTGTTTACGCGAGACATGTTCTATTAGTATATCAAACCTGTATGATAAAGAAAACTCTGACACTTTTCAATACCCACGAAATGAAAAAGATAAAGAAACAGAAACACAAAAAGGGACAGGAGAAGAAAATTCCGATATAGAAGAAGGGGAGCAAATAAAGGAAATGCAGGTTGTTTCAAAGGTAATATTATATTTAGCATTTTTTATTAAAAATACATATTTAGGTTTTTCCTATTCTTAACATATCATCTTGAAAATTTATCTTACCTACACCGTTAAAATATTTAGTTCTAGGCATACATTTCTATTGTTATGGAGAGATAAGCCAGTTAAATCACTTTCATTGTGACTCCTATTTATTTCTAGTAGTTCAGTTCTATTTTTATCATAAGGAATCCCTAATGCGCAACGAAAACTTTTTTTAACAGATAATTATGAAGAACACATATAGCTAGTACATTATAATTAATTTTTTCAAGTGTACACTAATGACCGTATGCAGAATTCTAAATATAGAAGCTATGAAACCAAACGAATAATGGACAGTATTTCTTCCTCCAGATCTCGTATAATTAAATATTCGCCTGTTATATATGTAAGATCTCTCTGAGGTAAAATTTTAAGACATGTTTGTGTAATGCAAATATTGCGCCTCATATAAATATTGAATTTAAACCATATTCATTTTCACCATTGTCGGGCAAATCAAGAGCATTATTTTGCAGGTTTTTGCGGGTATATTCTATATCACGATCGCGATCGTGGTCGTGGTGTGTTCTCCGCTTAATACTTTCTGTACTCTTAGGTACTTCAGGTCAATTATTGCTACTATTTCAGTTGCCCAGTGATCCCACATTTATTTATTTATAACTTTAAATGAAACAAGTGAATACCACACCAATTATACTCGCATGTGCTGAGAAATAACTCAAGATTCCAAAAAACATAAGTAAACTAGAACTTGAAATGATACATATCCATTATAGACAGACTATAAGCGAGTAGGTACTATGCTTTCGTAAAACTACGCATAAATTCAATGTCAAGTAGTTTCTTTTAGTTATTAATTTTATGATGTCACCGTGGCTGCTTTTTCATGACAATTTAAAGGCAACAAAATTAAAAACGACACAAATGAAATGAAAAGGCGATCAACAGTTCAACCAGTTTAAATTTAAGCAAAATCCGACCCTGTTCCGAACGTTTACGGAGGGCAGCGCTGTTCAGTTAAAAAGCTAACACTAGATCAGGTCATGTAAATTCACACATTTATTTGTATATTTACATCAAATATAGTAAAAGCATACAGCATTAGGAATAATATGTTTTAAAATGTAAAAGTACAACATAAAAGGTAATTCTATGTGAATTTCCATAATTTTGATCAGTATATAATAACTGCATGTTATTGCGTCCTACATGTTTCGGTAGTTCTACCACCCACATTAATTTTATTTATCAAACTTTGATGCATAGGTACTTAGTTTATGAATAACAATACCAGGGAAATATGCCAGTCTATGCACACAGTAAACTAAGAGAATATTAAAATAGACGCAGGATTAAAATCTTGTTAATTCCCTCGCTACACTGTTCAGCTTTGAGGTTGAGAATTTTATTGTTGTACGCCAAAAATTGAAAGTAGCTTTAGCTTTACGAGATAAAATTGAATAACAGAACTTGCTCCGGAATATTTACTGTTTGCTGTTTACAAAAAAGATTTAATAAGCTTTTGAAGCAGTGCTTTGCCTTAAAAGCATTATTCGTGCATTGTTGCTAATCTCTTGGCTAAGTTTTGCCATAATGCGTTGTTATTAAAGCTATAAAAGCACAGTTGCAGTAGAGAACTTTTAAATAGTTAGTAAATAGCAGCATGTATTTTTTACTTTTATATGTAATTATCTTAAAAGGGTAATTTTTACGGGATTACCAATCTAAAAAAATTGCTTTTATTAACGTCAAAAAGTCCTGAATAACAGTAAAAGTAACAGTAAATAGTAACATATTATACATATATTTTTGAAAAAAGAAAAATTTAAGGAATTTAACGAATTTAATTATGCACAAATGTTCCATTAAAAAAATCTTTAATTTTGTGATTTCCATTGTTCAATTGTTTTTTCTAATACTGTATTATACAAATTCATAAAAAACGCTAAAACTTTTGTATTAAAAACTTTTTAGTAATTTCAATAATAAACTCACAATTAGTTGTCAGATTATAGTAACTAACTCTGTACAATACATATTTTTATTGCACATTGGTTACCTATAATACAATAAAACGGAGTTTCTTTGGGACCTGCGTCCTACTTTGGCAGGTTGCTATATACATATAAATAAAAAATTTGAAAAACCCTTTTTTGTGTCTTTTTTTGTAGGTATGACGATGGTTTTCTGTTGTAGGTTTAAACTGAAAGACACAAAAAGAAAAAAGTGGGAGGGCGCCGTTAGGCGAGTCATTCAGAAAGTGACTTACAAAAGGCACTTGTCGCCATTAGGAGCGGCATGTCGCAGGCTGTGGCTAGTCAGAAATTTGAAATTTCGCGGGGAACGCTGCAATAACAAGTTTATGGGCACCCACATGCACCGCCAAGATCACCTAAGTGTGTTTATGCCCGTGGAGGAGAAGTTGTTAGCAAAGACCTTGAGTACAGTGAGTGATTGGGGCTTTCCCTTTACAAAATCGGATATATGCGAAGTGTTGCATAAAAATTGAAAAAAAGGTCGCCTTGTAAAGGAATTCAAGAACAACGTTCCTAGTAACGACTTTCTGGAACACTTCATTACTTAAAATAATCTTAGTCTCCGTTTAGCTGCAAATTTGGAATTTTGAAATTTGGAAAGGAATTTTTTGATAACATTTAAAGACGTTTTAATAAATGCAGATCCAAGCCTCGTATTTAACTATGACGAGACCAACGTGCAAGACGATCCTGGAGCAAGCCGATGATGAAGGAGATCCTCCAGGACCAATTTACTCAAACACATCTAGCGGTTGGTTTGACATCATTCAATTTGAAAGGTGTTTTTTTGAGATTCTATTGCCTAAAATTACAGACATGAACACTCCTGAAAAGAAAATTATAATCGGAAATAACTTAACATCCCATTTCTCTCCTTTAGTTATTGTAACAAAAGCCGGGACGCTTAGCAATTTATTTATTAGTTCTCGGAACGGATGGGCCAACTAAAATATTTTCGTCAACGCAAATTATCGAAAGTTGAGGGCTTTCAAGTAGGTAGCGTCGCCCTTCGGAGAAATTTACCAATATTTTAACAAGTTCGCTTAGAGTCAGGGCCATGTGAGTCATCTCTTGCGTCTGGGAGACGCCAGCGTAGAAACCCATATTTTTAATAAGGCGCGAAATCACGAGAAGAGCGTAGAGGTTCCAAAGTAAAATTAAATCAAACTGTTAAACTGATAGTAATTGGAAAAGAACGTAACAGATCAAGGTAGCTGGTTTTTTGACGGATTTTCCAAGCAATAAGAGTAGATTAAATGAGATCCCGTATTTGCTATACGGAGTCGCTAGAGGAAGGCTAGGGTTACTTGTAAATCACATAATTATTTGTATAAATGTAAATTCAGTCCATTAATATGGCATATTTATGCCAAAGCATCCCGATATCCAGGGTTCCCGCCAATAAGTCAAGAAGAGAAACTTCTGGACCCAAGAAATGGGCGTGTCAAAGCGAAGTGCGGAATTCGAGAAAGATCTGCAAGAAAAGGCAGTTCTTCCTTAGATTTCACATTGAGCAGTCGACCTAGTTTTAGATTAGAGTCTCGGGCTAGTTAATTAAATTTAATAATGGCTATAGTCTTTTCCAAATTTTGCTATGGAGCGCGCATTCCCTGAATCTCGGTACGCTGTGGCGTGTAAATAAATTAATGAATAATGTTTTTCGAGCCGTTGTGTTGTTATTTTGTTTGTTTGCTTTGTTTATTGTTATTAAAACCCTTCCTGGAAGTTTTGGTATTTCCTTTTGTTTCTCCAACTTCAGTGTCACCCTGTATAGCCAGCCACTGGATTATATTCTACGTAAGCAATGAATGGTAAGTGCTTCGAATTCATTCTCTGAAGATACAACATTTCTAAGTTCCCACGTATTAATTAAAGTATAATGATAATTATAAACTCCCTTTCGAGAATTAAATAGTAAACTTTTGTGAAATCCAGACTCGTTATGATACTGGTCATAACGAATGATAGATAGATAAAGAAATAACCCCTCAGGCTACATTATCCAGGCATGCGAGCAGAACAACATTTACATGACATCTTTAGATGTTGCTGTGTTTGCGCCTATGAAGAAAAAATTGCGGAAAATATTGGATAAATGGCGAAGTGAGTCAAAAGAAGCGCATCAATCCCTAAGGGGTATTTTCCCGCATTGTTAAACAGATTATGGAACGCTGTAAGTGAAAATGTGAGCAAAAACCTTAAATCAGGTTTTAAAACTACAGGGCTCTGTCCATATGACCGTTCAGAAGTTTTGAAAAAGATCTCGAGGGCTCTTCTAGAAAATGCCGAAGAAACAATGAATTAAAGCCTAATTGATTGACTTACGAGGGTCTATTAAAGAAAGACCTGTTAAGAAACGTGGCAAGAAAGTTAAACCTGGAAAACTTCGATCTGATGAATCAAAACCAACTAATTATGATTTTGATGCAAAGAAAGCTGAGGCCGGTTCTTCGAGATAGCTGATCCTTCGTGAGAACCTGTGGAGGGGCCTCTGGGAACTCAAACAATGATTGTAGATAGCAGTGACGAGAATAACGACGATCTTCCACTTATAACATTAAAGAAAACTCCTAATATAAATTTGCCTCTAAGAAAGCAAACAAGAAGGCCAGTAAAAATACAAAAGATTTTTGTGCAATCTGCTTCATAAAATGGAAAAACTACAAAATTCGTTGCATTCAATGTTGCTAATGGATTTGTGGAACTTGCAACGAAGAGAGTGATGATTCATTTTTTGTCTGCATAGACTGCACAAATTGTGATTTCGACAGCGATGACAGCCAGAAAGATAGACTTTTTTGAGTTTTTTTAACCAAAGAATGTTTGTTTTAAGTTAAATTTGGTATTTTAAAATGTTTTAAAAAAAAAATGTTAATTTTATCGGATGTTCGTTTGTTTAATATTCTTTTTCTGAATTAAAACTGCATTAATCCTTTAATATTTACCAACAACACCTGTTTTACATTATTTTTTATGCCAAGCTAGGCTTAACAAAGCGTCTACAATAGCATCAAGCCTATTTTTAAAAGCTGCCAAGGTAACCCTCTTCCTTAACTGGGTCTCCGCCCAAAAAAGGAAATACTTTATTTTTATAAATGCGGCCTATTCTCTCACGTAAAATCCTGCTACCGTCCGCGTCCAGTTAACTTTAAAATATCTGTAAAACATGGTTGCAGATGGCTGTCTAAAAATATGACCCTTATGCTCCTGTAGATTGAGCAGTCCAAGATTAGCAATAATTTTGATTGTTTTTTAAGATACTAAAACCATTTTCCAGTACGGTAGCTAAGAAACAGTTGATGCTGCGGTGGCATATTTTCGCCCATTTTATGAGATTCGTCTCACTACTAGCCAGTCCACTCAAAAGAACTGTTTCATTAAAATTACCTTCATTTTGAAAGTTTCTACCTCACTAATCTGTATCAAGCATTTTTAATTAATTTTTTAATTACAACAGTTTATTTACAATACAGTTTAACAGGTTAGTCCACAAATTACTTCTTAAGGGCCCCATATTCTTTAAATAGTGTTTTCCGCAAAGACAAATAATTTCAAACATTTAATAACTGAATAATCTAAAGCTTATCAAATAATAGGAATGTTAAGTCATGCCACCTGAGTATTTTCAAACACACCGCAGTAAAACGAATAAACAGGTGCAAAAAACGATCAAACCATCAAGGTTTTAGGTACTGAAATCTACGAAAATACTAACTTTTTTATATATAATTCCACATGTAAATACTCTTATAACATTTACTTGCTTAGTCCTACATATAAAATTGTTTACTTTTATTTATAAGTATGTGAAAATAATTCTTAAAATGTGGGGTAAGGATAACAGCAAACGCATGTTTTACAAACGCTTTTTTAGTTATTATTTTATTTGAGCAAATTTAAATGGTAACAATGAATAAACAAAACATCAAGGATTTTATTTTTGTACTTACTTTTGTTCTACACGTTTTACTTTTAAAGATTTCAGTACCTAAAAACGCCAAAAATTTCACTATTTCTCGGCCAGGAATATGGCCACCTTAAAAAGTTACATTTCTAAAACTCTATATAGTTCTAGAAATATTTATGAAAACTTGATAATTTCTTAGGAAAATTTGCGCGTGTAAGCTAGTGTTTTCTTTTGGCGATGTACGCCAGCAGAACGTCTTAAAAAACTAACCCTTAATTGACTATTAAAATTAACAAATCAGTATTTATGCAGATTGTTCAAGTTCAATTAGAGCCGTTTTTTATTCCCCTTATCTCGTTTATACCGTCCATTATTTTCGGATTCTTGTCTCAAAATATACATATCAGTTCCGTGAGGAAGAATTGCGTGACTAGGACTAACAACAGTTATATCAATAGCAGAGTTATATGTATTAAGGCGCTTAATAAACAAAAGGTTGGCGTACGAAATCGCTAGTTATTTAATTTGGAGTTAGAGAAATGGCTGTAATAATGAAATGTAGCTTTTCATTAATTCACGGGTAACTTGATATATATAAACTTTCCTTTATCCTTACTGAAATGAACGTGAAAATAGAACCGAATACAAAAAAATTGTCAAAACACATTTAAATAGAAGTAAATTACGTTCCAAAGATTTTGTCCGAAATATGATTCAAATTTTACCGAAATAATTATTTTCTTTAGATAATTAAATCAATTAAAGTAATAAGTACAGTTTTTTAAGGACAAGTTTTATAGAATTTATCAAATAAAGAGGATCCGCTATTGCAACGCCTAATAAATCTTAAATCCACCTACACCTTTTCCTGATATTTTCTAAAAACCTCTAGATTTATATAATTTATTCTACACCTTTTTAATATCTGCTAAAGAAGAAATGCATCATAGATGGCTTTTGTGTTCTCACAGCTTTCGAGAAACTCTGTGAGAAATCTCTAGCCCTTCAATCGGCTTATTTGCTTTATTCGGGTGACAGTCGTCGTAAGCTAATCCATTGCATTGAGCTTCCTACGTTGAACTCTGATTGTAGGATTATTGCCCCAATGGATATTGGGATAAAAATTCTCTTCGAGTACTATTTTTAAAGTTAAGAATACGGGTAAATTCAATTTTATGCAAGTCGTAAAAACATAGACTTTACAAAATAAATTAATAAATATTTATATTGGAAAATATTTATTTTCCTTATTCGTGTAGAATCATTCCATAAACTGCTTTTGTTGTTGCACCTATATATGCGTTTAATATGTTAAGTTTATTAGAATGATTAGTCATAATTGACATATGATAACCTACTTTACGAGACGCCTATATGCATAGTTTCCCAAAATACGTCTTAAATTTAGCTTACTCCAATATTTGCTTTTTAAGGTGAATCCAGTCAGACGAGATATAAAGTAAATAAGACCAGAACTTTGAGGTAAAAAGTAATTAATGTATTGCCTTTTTGTTTTCATAAAGGAATTTGGTAATTACTTTCCAGCTATATCTAAGTTTTGTTTAGAATTTTGTGGAAGGCAGAAGGACTTATACAGGCTGTCCCCTAAAAAAACACCCCAAGCCATAACTCCGTTATTTATAGTCTGATTTTAAAAAACAAAAAATTAAATGAAATGGCTCTAAATACATAAAGCGAGCCTATTAGAGCTCATTTACTACTTTTTTTATTTTGAAAAGCGATAGTCAACTTTTATTTTCAAATGGCAATACAGTTTTTTTGTTATTTATTATTGTGCAGACGACAAAATATTAGTCGATACGATAATCGGCGCCCGGCCACTAATTCATGACAAATATATTTTAATCATCTGTGCTATGGAAAACAAAAAAAAAATACAGCAAAGCAAATAAAACTCAAAGGAGAATTTTGTAGTTAACAGAAAAGAAACAATACAATGAATATCAACTAAAAGAAAAACAATTTAATTAAATACATTAACCATTGTACAAAGTTTAACACGAAATAACATTAATTAAACACAAAACACATTAAACGAAGAACAACAAACACAAAACAACTAAATAAGCAAATTGTAGCCGACCTCTATCGCCTATACTTTTTGAGGAATGTATGGCTTGAATTTGTGCTTTTTCAATACTGCATGTACCTACATTCTCTTTGATACTTTATTATTATTGAAATTTCCCGAATGGAAGTTCTTGGGTTTTCTTCAAGGTGAAGAAAATCATTGAACTCAATGTTTTCATTAAATTGGCGTTCTGCTCGCTTTGGTTTCTTAAAAGCACCATAGTTTCTCAAATTTTCTTCAAGTCTTACAAATCTACGTGGTTCTGGAACTTCTCTGTAAAGAAATAGTTATAGAAAGCGGACTCTTGCACCACGATTTTTATTACACCGAAGGTATACCTGAATCATGTCCATTAATTGATTATTATTATTCATATATTGCCAATTGTAGTGAAAGTTTACAGTAAAGTTATTAATTCTCTATATTATTATTATTCTGGGACAGTGAAGGGTAGGTAGGTACGCTTCCCCTCTCCCTTTCCTTCCTCCCCGGCAGCTATTGCACGCATTGTACAAACGGGCCAAATAATCATAACATTGTGTTGTCTTTTATTATTATTGATTATTTTTAATGGCATGCACTTCCTATCGCTGCCCCTCGGCAAATTTCCTGCGTACGCTTATGTTTTCAGGTGAGGAATTCCAACGAATATTGGTTTATGTTGGATATATTCATTGGGTATTTGTTTCATTTAAGCATTTCTGATATTTACACAATAAAATAATACTCGTGGTGCTAGATGTGTAAAATATATTCATTTTCTGTTTTGCTGAAGGATGCACATAATTCTGATAAGTAAATGCTAATAAAATGTCATAAATTTTCTATGAAAATGCCTACACATTGTTGCTTTTGCTACATAATTGTTGAAAATTTTTAAAATGTCTTCTAGTAACTGTTTTTTGGTGTTGAAAATATATAAAAGACACGAAATTTAATTTAATGTTAAATAAATCATATTACATTGTTGTAATTGTACATTATACAGGCTGTCACAAATTCGCTTCTCACTACCGGGATCTCAGAAACGGTAAGAGCTACGAAGTAGCTTAAATGGGAGCGAAGTTACGTAATCTGGGGACCAACATTATGCCTCTAAAAAATCAAGGCTAACATGATTAGTTTTCGAAATATTTGAAAAAAATGAATTTTGGAAATCCGTTTTTGTTACATTTCAGCCTTGTTTGAGGTTATATTGAAAAAAGAAGAACACTTTCTCATGACCACTTTTGCCCTCTATCGAATGGCATAATTAATTTTTGTATGTAACGTTTCGTCTCTTCATTTTTTTAAAAACGACCCTAGAAATTTTATTACAATTTTTGCAAGCCTTCATGACCCCCTGTACTGTACTGCGTCAGCCCGAACCAAATTCAGACGTTTTGTCTCGAAAATTCATCTTCAATGTATTCGTTCCAAATATATATAAATTTTTTATTTAGATTTGTTATTAATAACTATTACCATCACTTGGTCATACAGAACTCAATAAGTTGTTGCGTCAAAATTAAAACATTATTGCAATTTTAAGTTTATTATGACAAATTAATTCTTAAAAATGCATATTATGAACAACCAAAACGCCAAGTGAATATTATTCTTCAAAAAATTTCAGTAAATGTTCAAAAACATTTTCGTTTTGGCAAAGGTTGAAAATGAAGATCAGCGCAATATTATCTGAATTTAATATATCTGTAACCGCAACTGTGAAAGAGCATGCCAGATGTATTTGTATGAATATCCTGAAAAAAATAGATAGGAATTTTGGGCACTCGAGAAGCTTAGAAATAACTATGGACACGGGAATAAAACTTTAATGTTTTATTTTAATGCGTGGGGGTTATAGTTTAAATAACTAGATGGATTTCACAGGATCTAACCACACTTATAGTGTACGATAATTCAATAAACAAAGAAATCTAAATAAAAAATTTAGATAAATTTTGAAACGAATCCATTGAAGATGAATGTTTCGAGATAAAACGTATGATTCTGGTTCGGGCTGAGACAGTACAGTATTGGGGGTCACCAAGGCTTGCAAAAAATGTAATAAAATTTCCAGGAACGTATTTAAAAAAATTAAGTTGATGATGGTCCTGGGGAGACGAAACGTTACATATAAAAATTGATTATGCCATTCGATAAAGGGCAAGAAGTTGCCATGAGAAAGTGTTCTTTTTACAATATCATCTCAGACAAGGCAAATGAAACAGAAAAGGATTTCAAAAATTTTAAACATGATTTTTTAGAGGCATAATATTGGTCCCCCGATTATGCAACTTTGCTCTCATTTAAGCTACTTCGTATCTCTTACCGTTTCCGAAATCCCTGTAGTAAGAAGCGAATTTATAACAGCCTGTATAAACTGTAGAATTCAATATAATAGTATTATGTTCATTTTACTGAAATAAAAGTAATATATTCTTCATGGAATTATAATAAAATAATTTTTATAATAAGTTGTGGAATAAGTAATGTCCGTTTTTTTTTTCAAATTTAAAACTTCACATGAAAATTAAGCGCAGTTTCAAATTGATACGTCATTCGAAGTAGGACTTATTGCTCTATCAGATTGTATTTTTGGTTGCTTGATTATAATTATTTTTTTTTAAATGGAATATCAGGTTGATAAAACTGACCATTTCCGTCACGTACTTCCTTTTGTTTTTAATCAAAACGGGGACAATGCTAAAGCCGTTCAAGCTGCTCGGAAAATGTGTGCCATATGAACCAACGGCCTGTCCATCGTTTTCGCGTTTTAAAGAAGGTGATTTCAACCTTAAAGACATGAATCATTCCAGACGCTCTGTTGAATTTGATAAAGAGCAAAATCCAAGATAATCAACAAGTAAATTGGCCAATTGGAGATGGGATGTGATCACAAAGGAGTAGTAAACCACCTGCAAACACTCGTTGCTTGGGTCCCACATGTTTTGAACGAAAACAATAAGAATCAACGCTCCGCTATTGCCACTGGTTTGCTCTGCCCGTCATCGATCAATGCATGGTCATAAGGAACGTTTTCTTCATCGCATTGCATTGGTGTTGAAAAATAGTGTCTGTAAGTGAACTTGAAACAGCGGAAAGAATGGTTAAAGTCTCGATCAAATAGGAGACGAACTGTCCGCGCGGACGGAATGACCAAAGTCTGCCGCGGAATAGGTTAGTCAGACAGAATGCGGACTAATCGAGGCGAATAAGTATGAAAAAAGTCGTTGCTAAGAGTGTATTGGTTTCGTCAATACATTCTTTCTTGAATTCGTGTTTTTTTATTCAATATGTCCAGCAGTTCCTCTGACGAAGAAGAATTGCTTCTTCTGTTCGCTTTCAATCAATCAAGCAAGACGAGAAAGAAGATGGGTGCATGAAATACATGAAAAAAGATAGTCAGGACGACGAACATCATATAAAAAACACTCCCGCGCAAGATCTATTAATTTTTCCGCCTCGTCAGCTATTCCAGTCCGCGCGGACTTTGTAGAAAATCACAAGTGCTCCTCTGTCCGCTGCGAACTAGATTGATCCGCTGCGGGAGACCACTTTTTATTTAACCAGTATAATACAATTTTATGTTACACAAAGTTCGCGGTAGACGGGCGGCTCGGTCCGAGCGGACAGTCGGCCTCCTGTTTGATCGAACCTTTTTAAAAAAACAGCAACTTCGCGAACAATACCAGAACTTCATATTCGAAAGACGTTATTATGCGTCTGGTGGGATTGAAAAGGGATTCTTTATTACGAACTCTTAACAAACAGTCAAACCGCCAACAGTATGTCCAACACTTACGGCGACTCCACGGGCTATTCAATAAAATGGACCTTATCGGCGATATGACGTTCATTTGCAATATGACAAAACGTGACAGCATATCGCCAGTAAACGTCTATTCGGGAGTTCAATTGGGAAGTTCAGATTTAAACTCTATATCAATTAATAATACCGATGCATTTCCTTTAAATTTATCTTGTCTAAATTATAAAAAAGCTGATTTCCATAATTTGTGTCTTTACAGTGGTTTGGTCTTCAATTGAAGAGAAAAACTCTAAGTAGCATGAAAAACTTTATTCTACTAATTTCGCTGGTAACACGAGACACAACCGAGCAGGAACTAGGCTTCAAAACTTCTCGTTCGTGCCTCGAAATGTTTTCGGTTTTATCCTCGTCCCCAGGTACCTACTTTTATTACCCTATCATAATTAACACTTATCCGGGTCATTGTCTACGCGGTTTGTGCTTATGTACAATATATAAATAATAACTAATTTATGTTTACAGCCTACTTATTCTAATCGCATTTGCTAAATACATTTATTTGGAATAATCTCGAATAATTCAAAATATAATTTATATGGCTCGTAAATTCCCAGAAAGCAAAATATATTTATTGAGGCAGGTACTTAATGTAATTGCAGCGTACCGCTACATCTTGAACTTTCTTTAGTTGTTTGGTCTATTCTTTCTTCGGTGTCTGATGTGGATGATGCCATTAACACTTTTTACGATATCCCAAACGGTGTTTTAGTATAGCATTTTACCAAAAGTAAATATGTAAATCACACTAGAAAATTTCATAAGTGGTTCAGCAATGTGATTATCTCTCAATGGAAATTAAAGAACAAAGGTTATAAGCGGTATAGAGCTACAAGATCCATTAGTAATTATGAGGAGTTCAAAACGCTAAGATCGTCATTTAAGTCTCGAGCGCGAATTACCTATTCCAATTTCATTTCAGAAGCTGAGCGTTCTCTCAATAATAATCCTAATAATTTCTGGATGTAGGTATGTTAATTCTAAGCGGTTGCGCTATACAGTGTGGATACAAATTGTGGAATTCGCATACTTCCTGTCACCATTAAAACCTGTAGGTATTCTTTCCGTTTCACTTAATTCAAGCGCCATTATAACTTACTAAGTACTTAAGTACACAGAAAATTGAGTAAAAAATGTACGTATACTGCAACAGTGCACACAATTACAAGCAACTGACAGCTAGTGACAGTTTCACATTGTTCTGATTTTGGCATGGCTAACTTGATGTTAATAATTATTTTGATAAACAGTGTCAAAAGCATAATAGAAAACTTAAATTGTTTGTATTTTTTTCTTATGTGACCCCGTTAAAATTGTATTGTAGGTATCGTATTTAGAAAAGTCCATTGTATTAATTTTCACCAAAAAAAGTATATGGTGCCGTTTAAAAAAATTAAGTCGGTTACCTTGGCAACCACATTTTTTGTGATACGAAAGATTGCTTGATATCACTAAACGGGAAATAATTTCCCCTAACACTTTTATTAAAACATGTTTTTGATATGGCGAATATTTTAAGAAATATAAGCAATATTCCACAATTTGTATCCACACTGTATTCATTCCATCTACCATGACATTTGATAACGAAAGTATAGAGGACCCTCAAGATATTGTGAATACATTTGCTACTTGTTTCTCGAACGCTTTTGAAACACCTAATAATTCTGTAAACTTGATACTGTTTAGTGAGAACATCCTGAACAAGCTACACATTTCGGAATCAGACGTATTTACTGCTATAAAAATAATTAGACCTGTTCATAAAAAAGAAGCAAGAAACGATTTTGCGAACTACAGCCCATTTCCATATTGAGTAATTTTTGTAAAATTCTGGAAATACTCTTGCATTCTTATATTGTGTATCACGTCTGTAATATGATCATACCTGAAAAACACGTTCTATACAGGGGCGATCCACCACTACGAATCTTACATGTAAGACACAATTTATATCTGAAGTTCTTGATCAGGGAGGACAGGTGTATGATATTTACACTGATATCTCAAAAGCGTTTGACAAGATTGAT
Organism: Anoplophora glabripennis; assembly: GCF_000390285.2. NCBI lineage: Eukaryota > Metazoa > Arthropoda > Insecta > Coleoptera > Cerambycidae > Anoplophora > Anoplophora glabripennis. The sequence continues at coordinate 75,170 of NW_019416940.1, forward strand.
CATTTTTTGCTACTGCAAAAACTTAACAACTTTGTGATGATTTGCTCAGACTGTTTCTATCTTATCTAACTGATTTTCTCAGACTTCCGACGTTCCCCAGGGTTCAATACTAGGTCCGCTTCTATTCATAATTTTTATTAATGTTCGATACCTTCTGTAAGCTGATGATGTGAAGTTATATTGTAGAATTGACGGTTTGTGCGATTGCGAAAATTTGCAACGACGTCTTTTGACTTTTAATAATTGGTGTGTTAACAACAAATTGCCTTTGAATGCAGCTATTGTGACGTTTATTGTCACTATGATGCCTGAGCGACGGCAGTTTCCTCGGGCGCCAGTTTCCGTTTATAGTGCAGAAACACCACTACGCGGGCGGCTACAGTCAAGACACGGTATGTCCAGAGGGTTTAGAGAGAGTTAGACTTCACACAGGAATAAAAGGCCACAATTGGGAAATATTTACATTTATTTAGTCCAAATCTACCTATTTACACTATGCTAATCTATTGCTAACGGTTACGGTTATATACAGGGTGACTACGGAAAACGGTAACGGGGCGGTATTAAGCGGTGACCTGACGAAAGCAAAGCACAGCAGAGCTAGCGGAACGGTTAAGGCGGTAAGCGGTAGTGCAGATACCAGAAAGAAGGAAGCGATCTAGCAAAGCAAAGCTACAATCAATAATTATAGACTAGACTTGGCTACTATCTTTACACAAAAGCAATAAAACAGTAACAGCGGGGCTCCTCAATCCTGGCAAGCGGCTGGCAGTAAATCTCTGAAAGAAAGATTGATTAGTTACGACCTGCGTTTCAACTCATAGGACAGAAAAGGAGGAAAGGATGACAACATCCTATCAGCCGAACGCGCAGTTTAGGTCCAGTGCACCGGACAGAGACAACAGTGCACCTTTCCTTGTCGTGGTACGGTGGATACTGAAAAGAGAAGCTATGATTAATACAAACGGACAGCAGCCAAGTCTTTACCTAGGTTCCCTAACTTTGACTCACTTCTTTCCTGGGCACGTCTGGTCGGTCGGAACGCTGGAACAGGACTAACTCTGCAGTACAATTACCTCGTCAGGTCTCTTGTCACCTCAAGAGACTTGCGCATTGAATCTCCGCGGAACCTAACTTACTGCAGCGGTCTTCGGAGTGGACTGGTGTTGGCGGCGGCTGGAGTGAACTAACTTCTCCAATTTCGTTTGTTTCCTAAGTCCCTCGTCTCGGATTGGCGGCTGCGCAGGTCGTCTAAACTCGACTTGTAGAATTCTCACCTACTTCCAGCGGTGACGTATCTTCGGGAAGGGCGGCTGGTGGCTCGACTGGATGCGACGACGGCTCCTGGTAGACTAAACCTTTGAATACAGCCTGTCTGCTATATTCGTACGGCGAATCCTAGCGGCTGCGCAGTTTCTTCAGGCTGGACTTAGTGAAATCTTACCAATTCCTTCCTGGTGACGTAGGTCTTACTGGAACGGCTGACGGCTGGACTGGTCTCTACGATGCCTCGTGGTGAACTAAAACGCTGACGGCGGCTTAATTCCTAGGTCCTGGTGACGTTTCGGTAGCGGCTGCGTAGTTCTCCTAAGCGGGACTTGTAAAATTCTTACTCAGGCGGTGACGTATCGCTGGCTAGACGGCAGGCTGGAGCTCGGCACGACTGATTCCTTCGCTGGCAGGTAGAGGACAGGCGTACGATTATCATCGCCGTGTGAATTTGCCAGCTATCGGCTGCGCGGTGACGGACGGTGTTTGAAATGCCAAAAATGAATGACGGTGCGGTACATCATATTTATTCATAAAATAAAATAAAAAGAACACAAATGTGGGGTGTTGGAAAATCACTTTGTTATACCCCCCTCTTACTTCCGCTAAAAAATAAAAATGAAATATTTATTTTTTTCCTAAATAAATCCCTAAATTACAAGGCGCATACCCCACACAGGTTAGTAAACTTTATTTGGGGATATGTTCACCTTTAACAAAATCAAAAACTAATTTCGGAAAAGAGATTCTATATAAACCAAAATAATTTATCCTCTACAGCTTTCAGTGCTGAACAGTATTTTACCCTAGAAAAGAAAAATCTAAAAAAAACGGTAATTCTGGTCGGAACGGATTACGGTTCTTAGGACAGCAAGCTGCATTGGATGCCCTTGGAAGCGGTTTCGGTTCGGCGGAAAATGTCCGGGAAATAACACTGAACTCCTCTGGATGCGGTCAGGTGTCCTGGATGTGAGCGGGAACGGTGTCGAGGAACTGTGGATAAACGGCTGCGGCTGGGGATGGCATGCGGGCGGTTTTCGCATGTACAGTCCTTGGACATTATGCCATATCTCCCACATCGGGAGCAAAACAGGCGTCGTGTCCGGGTGCAGGTTCGACGGGAATGGCCAGGATAGCCACATCGCCAACATAACTCCCAACGATCCACTGGTAAGTAAAGTGGACAATCTTGGCGGGTTGGTGGCGAGGTTGTTTGCGGCTCCTCCCACTTGGCCTGGACTTGGCGGATTATTTCGGAGGTTACTTCTAATGGGTCAGTAACCATGGTAGCTGCTTGGGAAGATATGGGTTGAATACCCAACTCGGGTTGTGCCTGCGGGGTTAGTATGAGTGGTGTTTCGGTGGGGGAGTTCGTCAACTTCCATTCCATAGGGACGGTGTCGGATGATTCCTTGGCTGGTTGGATCGATATTTCCTCGGAGAGGTTCCGTGACGGTCCGGGTCGGTCGGAATCTTCCTGCAGCGCATCTTCCAGCGCCAATAAGACTAGGTCTTGGTCGGCCTGGGATACATGTAGTTCGAGATTCGGTGCCTCCATCTGAAAGAAGATTTCGGTCTGGAAAATAAAAAAAACATCTTTATATAGAAAATAAACTTTTATTTCTGGTGTAAGCTACAAAAATAAACATAAAGAATTGGACGGATAATGAAAAATATAATTGGGGTTTCTTTTTCCGGTTTGGGTGTTATATTTCTCGGGGCCACACTGTCACCCATCTGGTTCTCCCGTCCCCGGTTTGACATCGGTACCGCCACCTTTCTGTTGGGGGTATGTCAACGGGTCTGACGGCGGAGACGGCCTGGTACAGTTCGTCATCCCATTCCCGGGAGTTCGGGTATTGGCTTATCCGGTCAGTCAGGAAGGCGGTAGGAGTCAGAGGTTGGTGGCTCTTCGGGGCCGGTGGTGTCGGAGCCGGAGTTGGAGCGGTGGTTATCTGGCGATCGGGCGGCAGGGATATGTCAGCCAGGGAACAACACGATGTTGTTATCGTTATCCCCGACAATGGTGTGCGGTTCTCTGGTCGGCTGGGTGGATCAGCTTTGCCTTTCGTGGTGGGCGGTTTTGTGGGGCGGGTAGGCTTCCGACCTGCGGTATTGGCAAGGAAGCGGGCTCCCAACTGGGCTCGAGCTTGCCGAATAATCCCCCAACGGCGCTTTCTTTTCGCGTCCACGCGGAGGTTCTGTGTGGGTGGCACGGGGGCTCCTCGGGGTGGTTCCCCGGGCTGGCGGCGTGGCGGTGGCGGCAATCTAGCGCTCGACACTGGAAGAGGCAAACGGTTTTAGGTATTTAAGATGGACTCGGTGAATCCTCTTTCCGGTATCTGACTTAAGATTGTATACCACCGGTGAAACGACATCGGTAACGGTATATGGTCCGGAATACTTTGGTGCTAACTTCGCGGCGAAACCCTTGATTGCGGATGACAGAGGGTTTTCCCGTTTCATGATACGGTCACCTTTATAACAACGCCATTCACGGCGGCGGAGGTTGTAGTAGCGGCTTTGGGACGTGAAAGCTTGTGCTAGCTTTACAGGCACTAGCTGAAACACTTCGGTTAGCTTTTCCAGACGGTCGGTGTGCATAACCGGGATTTGGTTGTCTTCAGGCGGTTCGGCGGGGGTTTCAGCATTCTCCCGATATACGGTCTTCGGTAGATGCAACTCCCGTCCAAAGTTTAAGAATGCGGGCGTAAATCCGGTGGATTCGTGTCTTGAACTATTGATGGCCAGCTGCAGGTCACTCAGGTGTTGATCCCATTTCTTGTGATCCTGCTCGCAGTACTGGGCTATCATAGTTTTGATCGTACGGTTGGCACGTTCGACCGGGTTTGCTTGCGGTGTGTACGGCGGGGTGAAACGGTGCTGGATACCAAACTCTTCCAACAAGGACCGGAAAACACGGCTGTCATACTGGGTGCCATTATCACTGATAATGGTGCGGGGACATCCGAAACGGGTAATAATTTCCTCGTAGAGAGCTTGACTGACATTCCGGGCGGTAGCACTCCTTAGCGGACGGCATTGGATCCATTTGGTAAAACGATCTTGAAAAACTATCAAGAAGTTATTTCCCTTACTGGATCGCGGAAGGGGCCCTATTAGGTCGGTGCTGACGGTTTCCCATGGTTGGCGGTTGGTGGACGGTTGCATCTTCCCAGCAGTTTGTTGCTGAGACGGCTTGTACCGCTGACACTGCATACAACTTCGTACGTACTTGGCGATATCGCGGAACATACCAGGCCAATAGTACTTTTGTGACATGCGAGCGATGGTTTTAGCAATTCCCATGTGTCCAGCGGACGGAGCATCATGGTTCTCTTGCAAAACCGCTGAGCGGAGCGGCGTGGGGACGCATAGCTTCCATGGATCGGATAGATCGGGTTCGGTTAAGTCGCTGGAATCCCAGAAGTGGCGGAACAGACGGTTATTGCGTATGCAATAATCCGGGAATGCTTCAGGGTTTCTTTCGACTTCCGACTTCTTTCTGCTATACCATGAACAGTTTGGCGGCTCATTCAGGACGCATAGTTCTCCGGTACTTGGTGCAGAAGAAGTTCCTTCTATCGGCTGACGGGACAGAGCATCGGCTACTCGGTTTAGGGTTCCCTTGCGGTACTTAATTTCGAAGTCGTATTGCTGCAGGAATACGCTCCATCGGGCTAGACGGCCGGCAGGACTTTTGATGGAATGCAGCCATCGCAGAGATTGATGGTCGGTCAGGACGGTGAAGTGATAGCCTTCAAGATACGGTCTCATCTTCTCTATGCCCCACACTATAGCCAAACACTCTCGTTCAGTGACGGAGTAATTCTTTTCGGCAGGCGACAGTGTGCGACTAGCATACGCTATCACTCGGTCGTATCCGTCGATATTCTGGGTCAGAGCTGCTCCCAGTCCATGATCGGAGGCATCGGTCTGGAGGGTAAACGGTTGTTCGAAGTCCGGACAGGTTAAAATCGGAGCTTCGGTCAGGCAGTTCTTCAAGTGGTTGAAGGCGTCTTCTTGGTCACTGGTCCACTTGAAACGGTGATTTTTCCGGAGTAATCGGGTTAACGGAGTCACAATCTGGGAAAATGACGGTACAAAGCGTCGGTACCAGGAAGCCATTCCTAGGAAGCGGCGGACGTCTCGGATGTTTCGAGGGGTGGGGAACTTCTTGATCGAGTCCACCTTTTCAGGATCTGTCTGAATCCCCTCAGCGGTGACGATATGTCCTAGGTATTTGAGCGACTTCCTGCAGAACTCGCATTTGTCGGGGTTTAGCTGCAGGTTAGCCATTCGTAGTCGGCGGAATACTTCTCGTAAATTGTCCAGGTGTTCTTCAAAGGTTTCCCCTAATACAATGATGTCATCCAGGTAGGCAAACGCATAGGGTTCCATTTCCGGTCCAATGATCCTATCTAGGAGTCGTTGGAATGTAGCTGGAGCCGAGTGAAGTCCAAAAGGCATGACTCGAAACTGGAACAGGCCTCTGCCGGGGACGGTGAAAGCAGTGATCGGTTTGCTCTCGGCAGTAAGTGGAATCTGCCAGTATCCCTGCTTGAGGTCTAAACTGGAGATATATCTGGCCTTGCGGAGCTTGTCCAGTATCGCGTTGATGTACGGTAACGGGTAGGCGTCTTTCTCGGTAACCTCGTTGACTTTTCGGAAGTCGATGCAGAATCGAGGTTTTCCATCCTTTTTGCGGACGATGACGACGGGTGAACTCCACGGGCTGTCGGACGGCTCTATTATCCCGTTGTGCAGCATTTCATCAACCTCCTTGTTGATAATGTCCTGCATTTTCGGGTTTTGCGGGCGGTACCTTTGTTTGATCGGTTCGGACTGTGACAGGCGGATATGGTGTTGTATCAAGCCGGTAGTACCATGTAAATCCTTGAAACTAGGTAACTCGGTCTCCAGGAAGGATTCTAGCTTCTCTTCCTCCGTTGGTGATGGGGCTGACGACAGAACTTCCAAGGGATCTACATCGGGGCTTGGTGTCGACGAGATGACGGTGTTATCCAGGCTAACGGTGGCAGCGGACGGACTTATCAGGAAGTTGTGCTTGCGCAGGATGTCCATTCCTAGCACAACATCGGAGGATAAATTTGTGAGATACCATAGCCTCTCATCAAATTCTTTACTCCCTATCCGGAATTTGATCTGGTAAACCTCGGTTACGGTCACCAAGTTACCATTCGCTAGCTGAACGGGCGGTGCGGTAGCGGTCTCATAATGTAGGCCTAGTTGACGGATTCGGTCTCCTACATATGAGCGTGCTGCTCCGGTGTCGATCAGGGCCAAGAAGGTCTTTCCCTGAATCCGGATTGGTACGTGCGGTCGATTGTCCGGGTGGCGGGCGGATATGGTTTGCGAGGCAAGACTAGGGCGGAACGGTACAGGCCTCGTAACGGTACGGTTCCGGTCTAGTTTTCCGACTGGGAACATGAGCAGTCCCTAGTCATAATTCCAGACTGTCCACATCTGGAGCAGAAAAGGCGGGGCGGTGCTCGACATTGACTTCGAAAATGTCCACTCTTCCCACAACGCCAGCAGATAGCGTTGCGGTCAGAAGGGACGTTGGCGGCGGAAGTCGACGGTCGTTCTTCTGGTGTTCGGACATGTCTTACGGTCTGTGGTCTAATCGGGGTTGTCTCAATCGGTGTTTCTTCTGGTCGGGTGGTTCTTGGCGGATCAGATCTGACTGTCGGAGTTGTCTGAGTCCTTTCTGGTGGTGATGTTACGGGCGGTAGGACAGCTACTGGTGTCTGGTTCCGGACGAAGTTAGGCGGAGACGGCGCGGTTGGTTTGGCAGGTCGATTAGCCGCGATTTCTCTCTGCAGAGCTTCGTACTCTTCCACCTGGCGAATCAGGTCACGAGGACTCTGGATTTCGCTTCGGCGGATGTACTGCCGGTATTCGGGGAGCAAATTTCCATACAGGCGTTGGAGGGCTCGGTCGGACGAGAATCCTCCATGTCGGCGTAGCAGGGTCTGTAGGGAGACTAGATAGTCTCGGCCGGACTCCCCTACTTTCTGGCGGCGCTGGAATATTTGTTCTTCCAGGAACGACTCATAATTGGCGGGCAGGTAGAACTGTTTGAAGTCGCCAATAAAATCGTCCCAACAGTTCCATAATTCGCGGTTGTTCCGGTACCAGGCTAAAGCGTTGCCTTGAAATATTTCATACAAGGCGGGTAATACGGCCGACGTTGGTATGTCGCTGTGTTCCTGGAATTCGCAGAGGTTTTCCAAGAACTCCACGAGATCAGTCCTTCCATTGAAGTGCAGGTTCCACTTCCTTACTCTCTCACATACGGTACTGATGCTAAGCGGTGCAGAGGGGTTGCTGACCAGCGGAGCACTTGCTGTGGTCGGCACGACCAGGGGCGGTGGCGGTGGTATGACGAAAGCGGGGGCGGTGTGCATTGGTTGCGGTGAAGCACAGCCGTCCTTAATAAACCTTACTAGTCGCCTCTTTTTCTCTTCTACGGTCCCAGAGACGTCTAGGCGGAATTTCTCTAGTTCCATATCCAGTTGCTCCTTTCTGAGCTTATATATCCAGCTCAGTCGGAAATCTGCTAAGTCGGAGCTTCCGGGTCCTACGGCTGGTTCAGGGTCGGTCAGGATTCGGGTTTCCTCGTTTGATGTCATGTCTTCTTCTGGTCTTGCGGCGGTGAAGGCTGCGGAGCTCTTCAATCGACACGTCTGTTCGTTCTGCGGTCTCAGAACCAACTCTCCGGGCGGTGATAGCTGCGGAGCTCTTCCAGTTGACACGTCTGTTCGGCTTGCGGTCTCAACACCAACTATCCGGGCGGTGATAGCTGCGGAGCTCTTCCAGTTGACACGTCTGTTCGGCTTGCGGTCTCAACACCAACTCTCCAGGTGCTATCTCTTCAACGTTTCAGCGGTTCGGGCTGAAACTATCAGCGTTGGATTCTGCGCCCTCGATTTACTGCTAAACGAGGGGTCACAAGCCAGGTACGCGTTGACACCGGATTTTTCGAAATTCCGGGTAAAATCCGGGGTGGCGGGTTCGGTCTCTAATATATGGTCGGCCGGAATGCCAGGGATCGCCGAAGGCAGGTTTCCCCAAATTTCATCCCGATTTGTGAGATTGGTAAACGGTTTTTCGAAACGGTTCGTCGGATCGGAATGAAACTAACGGCAATCGATTCTACGCCCCCAAGTACCTATTCCACGAGGGGTCACACGCCTGGTAAAAATTTCGACCGGAGTCGCCAAGAGCTCCGGGCAAAATCCGGTAGGGCGGTAAAAAACGGCCTGGACGGTGTCTTGGGATTCCAACGGCTTGCTGCTTCTGGTTTTTCTTGGTTTCGGCTTCCCACTTTGCTACGGCAGACCTATCTTCGAAACGGCTAGTCGGATTCAACTGCAACTGCCACCAATCGATTCCTGGGGTCGAATTACCATGAAAACGATACCCCACACGGATATGTTCGGATCGGGTTCCTTCGAGCACTTTCGGAAAAGTTCGGGCGGAGTTCGGACTTTCTGGTCGAAAATGCAGGCTTCTGGTGTCTTAACACACTTGAGCCTTAGGTTCGATCTCCAATTTCTTCTGGCGTTGTCCAGATGGCTTCTGACGTCTTCGGCCGGGTTCGGAACGGTTCGGAAACGGTCGGGACGGTTCGTAAACGGTCGGAGTCTTCAAATCTTCACTAACTCTCTCTTTTAGGTCCCTGCTCGGGCGCCAAATTTGTGACGTTTATTGTCACTATGACGCCTGAGCGACGGCAGTTTTCTCGGGCGCCAGTTTCCGTTTATGGTGCAGAAACACCACTACGCGGGCGGCTACAGTCAAGACACGGTATGTCCAGAGGGTCTAGAGAGAGTTAGACTTCACACAGGAATAAAAGGCCACAATTGGGAAATATTTACATTTATTTAGTCCAAATCTACCTATTTACACTATGCTAATCTATTGCTAACGGTTACGGTTATATACAGGGTGACTACGGAAAACGGTAACGGGGCGGTATTAAGCGGTGACCTGACGAAAGCAAAGCACAGCAGAGCTAGCGGAACGGTTAAGGCGGTAAGCGGTAGTGCAGATACCAGAAAGAAGGAAGCGATCTAGCAAAGCAAAGCTACAATCAATAACTATAGACTAGACTTGGCTACTATCTTTACACAAAAGCAATAAAACAGTAACAGCGGGGCTCCTCAATCCTGGCAGGCGGCTGGCAGAAAATCTCTGAAAGAAAGATGGATTAGTTACGACCTGCGTTTCAACTCATAGGACAGAAAGGGAGGAAAGGATGACAACATCCTATCAGCCGAACGCGCAGTTAGGTTAAGTGTACCGGAAAGAGACAACAGTACACCCAACCACGTCGTACCTGAAAGAGAAACGAGATTAACTACGACCTGCGTCTCCACTCATAGAACAGAAAGGAAATGGGACACGACATTCTATCAGCAGAGCGCGCAGTTAGGTCGAATGCATCGGACAGTGACAACAATGCACCCTTCCTTGTCGTATGTCGGCGGTTCGGTACGACCTGCGTTTCAACTCATAGGACAGAAAAAGGGGGAGACAACATCCTATAAGCCGAACTCGCAGTTTAGGTCCAGTGCACCGGACAGAGACAACAGTGCACCTTTCCTTGTCGTGGTACGGCGGATACTGAAAAGAGAAGCTATGATTAATACAAACGGACAGCGGCCAAGTCTTTACCTAGGTTCCCTAACTTTGACTCACTTCTTTCCTGGGCACGTCTGGTCGGTCGGAACGCTGGAACAGGACTAACTCTGCAGTACAATTACCTCGTCAGGTCTCTTGTCACCTCAAGAGACTTGCGCATTGAATCTGCGCGGAACCTAACTTACTGCAGCGGTCTTCGGAGTGGACTGGTGTTGGCGGCGGCTGGAGTGAACTAACTTCTCCAATTTCGTTTGTTTCCTAAGTCCCTCGTCTCGGATTGGCGGCTGCGCAGGTCGTATAAACTCGACTTGTAGAATTCTCACCTACTTCCAGCGGTGACGTATCTTCGGGAAAGGCGGCTGGTGGCTCGACTGGATGCGACGACAGCTCCTGGTAGACTAAACCTTTGAATACAGCCTGTCTGCTATATTCGTACGGCGAATCCTAGCGGCTGCGCAGTTTCCTCAGGCTGGACTTAGTGAAATCTTACCAATTCCTTCCTGGTGACGTAGGTCTCACTGGAACGGCTGACGGCTGGACTGGTCTCTACGATGCCTCGTGGTGAACTAAAACGCTGACGGCGGCTTAATTCCTAGGTCCTGGTGACGTGTCGGTAGCGGCTGCGTAGTTCTCCTAAGCGGGACTTGTAAAATTCTTACTCAGGCGGTGACGTATCGCTGGCTAGACGGCAGGCTGGAGCTCGGCACGACTGATTCCTTCGCTGGCAGGTAGAGGACTGGCGTACGATTATCATCGCGGTGTGAATTTGCCAGCTATCGGCTGCGCGGTGACGGACGGTGTTTGAAATGCCAAAAATAAATGACGGTGCGGTACATCATATTTATTCATAAAATAAAATAAAAAGAACACAAATGTGGGGTGTTGGAAAATCACTTTGTTACACTATTTAACAACAACAATGAGTTAAGAGCTTGATTGGATCAGCTTTTCGAGACAAAACCGGAGGATTTCTACAGAATAGGCACCAACCCAATACATGATTACATTTGCGCAATATGGAGGACCACAATAATATAGTAATATATACAAGGCGTTTTTGTCCTTGGAAACAAACTGAACTCTGTTTAAATACTTGAAAACAGAATTTTAAAATATTCTCTAACTTATTTGAGCCTAATCAAAGTTATTGATATATAAACTTAGTCAATAAGGGTTAACTTATCCATTAAAATTTTAATTTTCTCTGCCGAGTTATAAGTAATTACTTAGTCTACCGAAGGGCTAAAATTTTTATTCATTTTTATAATTCAGTATAAGAAAAGTTTAGGCGACGTAATTAAAGGTGGTTGAATCAACGGTGGCTGAATTATATATAAGAATCCTATTGGTTATTTCATTTTTGTTATTTAAACTGTCAGCAACATAACTTCCTGCAATTTGATTTCCACCCACCATGTATCTTGATTGTTAATACATCCTATATTAGCCAGTAATGTTACCGATGTTCTTTGGAATGAATGGCCTGTATATGTTTCAGGATGTTCTAGTTTCAAAAACTGTGCAAACTTATTAGCAATCATAGAAAGGGTATTCTTGCCGACTGGTGGGTTGTAACATCTAACTGCTTACGCATAAAGAAGCGAGAAATTTCAGTTTTAATTTCCAATCTAATGTCTAAATATCAAAAAATAAAACCTAATCTTTATTTCATGGACCATAAAGAATGGACCATGGACCTGTGGGAGCAGATGAAATGTTATACACCTCGCAGCAGTTAAGTATAATTTACCTCCTTTATGGTGTAAATAATAACTATAGTGATTGTAATTAATTCATGTGTTAATAGTTCTTTAAAATCATATTGCGGGGTGTGATTATGTTTATAGTGTCTTCCACGATTTTCTGCAGATACGTTCAACATGTAAATGTAATATTGAAAAAAAAAATCGGAATATTTAGTTAATAATTTAGATACTTAATAATGACAATATTAGTAGAAGTAGTATTAAATATATGGTATTTTTCGTAATTAGTCATCACGATTTACTTCTATCATAAAATTTGGTTTAATAGCGTACATTATGTATAATAAATTAAAATATAAAAAAACTTGTTTTAATTCGAAAAAAAATTGAATAAAAAAGATATCACTCTAGAACCTGTCTCATAAATTTGCATATTGAAAGACGACTTTTTTTGACAATAATCAATCGAAAAATGTATTATTTTTATAAAACTACATCTCAAAACGCACAAAATGAAAAAAAAATATAATATCTATAGTTACAGGTATTTGAGAATTTTTTACCCAAAATATTCAAATGATAACTTCTTAAGGGGTTTTAATTTAAAAAAATTACCAATACCAAAAAAATCAAGAAAAATAAAAATGGTCGGGTCACCTCAGAAATTTGGCATGGAATGCCCCATAAGAAATCCTATCAAGTTGAGACTATATAAAGAAATTGTCTTAATAAAATGTGTAAATAGTAAGATCTTTCTATAGTAGCCACTTTTTACGTGTTGTCTTTGTCAAGAGTTAAATATCTTTTGCGTACCTAGATTTTTGGTTTTGAAGGAAACTGTTTGACTTCATTTGATGGATCTTTTTAGGAATTTTTATTTTTTTTTAATTTATTCGAATTTATAGTAATAAGGAAAATACTAATGTGATGTTAAATTTTAGTGGGATTTTTAACCTCTTAGGAGAATTAACTATTTGTGGAACAGTTATTTGCTTTAATGCACGAAATAAAACCTCAAACATATTATATTTTATTTACCATTTCATTTATTAATAAAATAAGTAATTTTCTCTGTATTCATACGAAGAAGCAGTAAATTCGTTAGAAATCGCGACTCTGTTGAACAGCGATTGTATTATCAACAGACCTAGCAAACAAACAAATTAAGTAAAACTTTTCAGTTCTGCGAGTGAAGTTTTATGCAAAATGTTTGCGTCGGGATCTGTGTTTAGTAAAAGCAGCTTATTTAAACTAAACTTTTGAAATATTTGCTTTGCAACTTGTTGAATAATCATTTTCCACAATTATGAACATACAAAATAAAATAAGGAAAGAAAAATATATCATAAATATTAGGTTTTGCGATTGTGTGTTTCAGTTTCAGAATCTTTTATTATGAATTGTACAAATGAAAATGTAGAAGAAATAATTGTAATAAATATTGATAATACTGAAGATTAAAGCGAAATATTCCATTGTAATTCTATATTCAGCTTTACTATTTAGTGCTATTGTGATATCCTTTGTGTGAACATATTCATATTTCGATTTGCTATTTTCACGCATAGTGTTTTTATTAAATTAATTCATATTTACAATACTTCATACATCTTCACATACGGGTCAAAGAGAAAGGAAGGTGCAGAATGTGGAATTTATTTTAGATCTCTCCATATCCGATATCAGTAGGCAATAGATGGGCATGCTACCTTGGAACAAACGGAATTGGCAGGGATAGCCGCCAAAAAAATTGCGCACTACGGGTAAAACCTTTACTACTACACATACGGTAGACAAGCGTTACTGATCTTACGTAATCATAAGATATTGACTAGATCAGTATGGGAATGACACCAGGCACTGGTCGTGACCTCATTTTCCAACAGCACATCTGTATGCTGGATCAAGGAACACGACCGGTGTAATGGCAATAAAGAGTGGGCTAGAAGTTCATCGGACCTCGATATATTTGAACCCGCCTCCTCCACTGTGCTTCCAATGTCAGCATTTGTTAAAATTATCAAGGACAACACACACAAAGAGTTTGTGAAATGGTTGGACGAAACAAATAGCTGTCAATTTGATAATGAGTTACTAAAATATCCTAGCAACGATACATCCACAAAATACCGGACTATGTCTAGGTTAAATCTTCGCCTGGTGATAGGTATTCGAATATTGAAACTGGACGATGTTGTCTAAGGAAAGGCCTTTACCACACGAAAAAGTGTGAAACACCTGTTTGTAGGGGTTGTAAACAGGAAGACGAGATAGTACTGCATGCACTATGTGAATGCACTGCCGCCTTGTTAACAAGAGAATCCATGTTGGGAGAACGCTGGCCTTCTATTGCCTATATTAGAGAGATCCCCCTGAGCAACGTTACAACTTTTTCTCTTTAATAGGTTGGTTAACGGCTCAGATGGATTGATCTTCTATTGGGAGAAAGTACAAAGGGCCTAATGGGGCCTAAGTGCTGTAGCTTCTAAGCTGCCCTCCCCACAATTCCAGATTTCAGATTTCAGATCCAGGTAAAACCATATCTATCCACGACATCCCATCAATCCTGAAAGAAGCTTTAACTGATGCCATAATTCTTCGAAATATAATAACAGATTTAAAGATACAGGACCTAAAAGTTGCAATTTTGCTGGTTTTGAATTACTATTTCCAAATGAGTGATTTTCAAATAGAATTGCCTGCGAATTTTTATTCCCGAGAAGTCGAAAGTGCGCTACGGACGAGCATATAAAAATTTCAAAGAATGGTGCCAGAACAAAAATACTGGTGTTTCTGAAATGTCACTGTTAGCATATTTCATATAGAAGTCAAGAACTTTAAAGTCACCGGTGAGTTTGTGGAGTCAATGATAAGGCAACTATTTTTATAGAGAACGTGGATATATCAAAATATCCCAAGCTGAGAGCTTTTTTGAAACGTAAGAATGGCGGCTATACACCTAAAAAGTCAAACGTATTTGCAAGAGAACAGCTCAAAACAATTTTCCTTTGAGGCACCCGATAACACATATTTGCCAATGAAGGTACTGACGGTCTTAGGCATTGCAAGAGCATGCCGAGTTATGCAAACTTACTTTGGACAACGTCAATTTAAAAAATTTCGATGACATTATTGTAATTATATTTCCCCGATTCTAAAAATGGTTTGTCACGTACGCTTACAATTACTTCTCGTCTGGGTTCTGTTTCTCACCCAGAAATTCTCAAGAAATATATTGGATTAGATTGGAAATTAAAACAGAAATTTCACGCTTTTTTATGTGCTACCAAGCCGATGTTACAACCAACCAGTCTGCAAGAATACCCTTTCTATAATTCCTAATAAGATTGCACAGTTTTTGAAACTAGAACATCTTTCAACATATACATGCCATTCATTCCGAAGAACATCAGCAACGTTACTGGCTAACGCAGGAGTTATTAGCAATCAAGATACATGGTGGGTGGAAATCAGCCACAATTGCAGAAAGTTATGTTGCTGACAGTTTAAGTAACAAAAATTAAATAGCCAACAGGATTCTTTACAATGACACTTCAACTCCAGGTTTTAGTAGTACGTGGCATCGTGCTGTTTTAATGGATCAGTCAGATAATATTGAGTCTCCGGTGATTGAAATGGAGCAGTCAAATCATTTTCAGAAAAATGTAACAATTATTAAACGCAAGGAGAATAATTATCCATAGTTTATAAATGTTACTAAATGTAATAACTGTACAATTACTTTCAATATTCATTCATAATAATTAACAAACTCGAAATCGCTTTTTTCCCTAGGGAGGTAAGTTACCTCACTTACCTCCCGTTGACCATAGCAACTTCCACTTCCACGGTCAAATTCACTTAAAAACAATGTATTAATAGTCTATTTACTATAGTGGGAGCAGATCAAAATATTTTAGAGACAGAAACTAAATTTGAGAATATTTACATGAACTTAACAAAAAAATCCTTGATACGGACTTTGTAGGACATCGATTTATCCATTGTTGTATATTATCGAGAACATTTTGGTCTGCCCACAGATTTTCCACTGCAAATACAGGGTTTGGTTTCAAATCTTTTGATAATAGCACATTTCCGGTTTAAGAAAGTGTCGTAACTATTGTTTGCGTATGGACATTCCGTAATAAATTGTTCCATTTCAAAAATGAGCCGTTAAAATAAAGGCATCTTATCCTGGTATAATACGTTCTGAAATAAAAATGTTATTAGCCTCAAAATGTTTTTGCTATAACTTACCAGTAATTCAACGAAATGCCAAAATTTTTGCTGTAAAAACAACTAATTTATTTGAAATATGTACGATTTAGCAAAAGAAACAATAAAACGATGGCAGCAAATGAACTCGAACGAAAACAGACACGGACGACGGACGCCACTAAAAAATGCACAAATGTCAAAATTACGTCATCGGTCATAATGATTTGTTTACAATAAACAGTAAGAAACTATTGCGTCTACACTCGAGATAATCTGATTGGTTGAATGAAATATCATGAAAAATTACTCCAATCATGAACCGGTAAAACAAAATGTTACATTTTAACGTAGTCTTGATCTTATTGTGTTATACTCTATTTTTAAACTAAGAGGAGCGTTTTGAATATTGCGCGCCAAAATGGTGGTTTCTTATTGGTTAATTTTGAGCCCACTTTACACTGCTAATAAATTTTACATTTTGACATTTATTGTCATTTTGCCTCTTAGTTATCATCAGTTCGTTGTCATTGTGTTTTTACCTGCTTTTCTTTCTATTTATTATCCCAGTTACGTATAAATCAGTTCTTATCAGAACTAAACAACTTATTATATTGTTTATCATCCGTTTTTTCCAATTTTCCATTGGATATGGATGATGCTGCGCCGACCACGAGTAAGGCAGGCGCGGGAAATACATCGCCGTCGCCCCCAAGGAAACGAAAACAACTCAGTTTGGGGCATTTGTCTCTGGCAGAAAAGCAAGCAATATTGAATTTGTACAAGAAAAGCCTAGATGATGAACCTACTCTTAAAACTGTCCAACTTGTATCCAAAATAGCGATGACATTAGGTAAATTTATGTTAACATTATTCTGTTGAACTATATTACACATTATACTTTTTTAGGTGTTGCAAAATCAACAGTATATCGAGCCATAAAACAGTATAAATCTACTGGAAGGGTGTCTACTTCCAAACACTGTGGTGGAAGACCTGGGATTGTTACATGTTTGGATGAATCAATGAAGAATTCCATAAGGCGTATAGTACACAGCTTTTTCTTTAAAAATGAGATCCCAACTTTGGACAAAATATTAACCGAAATAAAAAGTCGTCAGGATTTGCCACAGATGGTTCATCATTATACAAATTTATGAAACAAATTAATTTTAAGTAAGGTTGAAGACATATCTCGAAGCAAGTATAATTGCAATAAAAACATTTTATTTTTTTTTGCAGATACTTAAAACGAAGTCGTAAAAGTGTGTTGATAGAACGTGATGATATAGTGAGATGGAGACTTGACTACTTGATATCAATTAAAAAGTTTAGATCTGAAGGTAGACCTATTTATTATTTAGATGAAACATGGTTAAATGAAGGTCATACAAAAGAAAGGGTATGGGTTGATACTAATATTAAAAGCAAACGTGAGGCGTTCAATGAAGGGCTGTCTACGGGATTAAAAAATCCGTCCGGTAAAGGAAAGCGTCTTATTATCTTACACGCTGGCTCAGAGGAAGGATTCGTTGAAGACTCGTTATTGGTTTTCGAAGGCAAAAAGAATGCAAATGTATTTGAAAAGTGGTTTTCTGAATTTTTGAAAAAAATACCAGATAATTCTGTTATTGTAATGGACAATGCATCATACCATAGTCGAAAAGTAGAAGCTATTCCGACAACATCAACAAAAAAAATTGATATGAAGGCATGGCTGCAATAAAAAAATATCGAATTTGAAGAAGGTATGGTGAGATCACAATTATTATATTTAATTCGCCTAAATAAAGATACATATAATTTGTATATAACTGATGAAATGGCAAAAAAAGAAAATAAAGTTGTGTTACGATTACCGCCATATCATTGTGAATTAAACCCTATAGAATTGATTTGGGCACAGGTGAAGAATGAAGTGGCAAGCAAAAATAAAACATAAATTGAAGGACGTAAGGGAACTACTAATAGAGGCTCTTAATAATGTTACAAATATGAACTGGAAAAAATGTGTAGAACATGTGATTAAGAAGGAAGAAAAAATGGGAACACTTGACGGAATTATGGACGATCTCATTGAACCTTTAATTATATCAATTAATAATAGCGAGAGCGATATGGATACTGACTCGTCGAATAATTCAGAAAATTGTTAAAGACATGATTTGTCCCTAATTTTTACCAATAATATTATAAATTATAAAAACTTATTTTGTTACTTTGAACACCTGCAGATGATATATTACGAACGTAGTTCAGTTATCAGTTATTTGGCAATTATCCGGTAACTTAATAAACGTAGTTCGTAGAAATGCAACAATTCAAAGTAACAAAAACACCATTATATAATTACTCCAATGTTAGATGTAAAAATGTGAATCAATAAAATTGTTTTTAAAAAGTGAAAACTGGAATCATTTATATATGTTTGGTTCGTAGTATATTACTTCATTCATATTCAGTTTTTCAATGTTATGTAGGAAGTACCTCCTATTTTAAAAAAATATATATAAAAGTTAAATAAACCTAGAATTAGATATTTATTCATTGCACGTTATTTTGAATAGGTACTTAATAACCTCATTTAAAAGTAATGAAAGCTTATTGTACTCAAAATGAGGTTAAACACTTGCAGTGAGTATATACTTGATAGTCTGATGCCACAGAAGTTTAATCCAGTATTATCTTCTGTGCTGATGCTATCTGGGGTAGTTTTTAGTAACTTTTGCAGTGTAAATTTGTCTTTGGCATTCACTCCTCTTAGTTTAAAAATAGAGTTTAGTAATTTTTTTACCAGAATTTAATTGACAACGTGAAGGAAACAAAATTCTTGGTCATGTGGCTTGTAATCATTTAAGAAGGCTCTGTACATGTACATTTAAGGTTCATCCTATATAAAACGTATATTTTCAACATTTCTGAATATACGTATCATTCCTTTATTTTATTTCCATTAGTTCTCTCACAAGCTCTTAACCTCAAAAGCATATTTTGTACGCCGCTCGTCGCAATCAACCCTTCGGTTCTCTTTGAGAGCGCCTATTAAATTTTTAAACGTGAATAGCTTCGGAAATATATGACACTGAGAGAGCATGTAGCAATGTGGAGTGGTTAGAACGTGTTTTGGTTTGCTCGAGTTTGGCGATGGTGTTTGCTTAGGCTCAGATTCTATTTTAGTAAAATGTCAGAAGGAAAAGTCTACTTTTTAATCCAATTTTTCTGTTGTACGTCTTTTATCAAATTGTGAGTGCAATATAAAATATTTAATTTTCCATAAAAGGTTTGTGTTGTTTTTTAAACAAAGAGTCAAGCTTATTAATTAACTTTTGAAACTGTACTTATGGTCTTGTCCACTTAGTAACTTTTGTAAGCTTATCAGTATTGGTCGCTGGATGTTACATTTTTAATTCAACTATATGAAAAAAACAAAGTGTCAGAGACCGAATCTGCTATGGAAAATACTTTAGTTAAAGAAGATTGTTTTTGTAAGCTTCGCGACAAGTTATTTATTTTAAAGCCACCATTTTTTAATGTCAATGCAAATGAGCCACGAACATTAAAAAAAATCAAGCGGTTTTCAAGTAAAATTTGTACTTTTCATTTGATTAATAACTCTCGCTGTGTAACTTCATTTCAATTCAGATATAATTTTAAAAGAAAGTAAAACTACGCAGCATCAGTCATAAAAAGATAAACTCGCTCGTACCCCATTACTTTTTTTGGTCTATTCTTTCAGTTTCATATCTCATTGAAGTCATAAAAAGTTCAAGTTAATTGAGGAGTGCCCCACTTTAATCTTTGAAACGATACTTTTTACTTGATCCCAAGATCCTCAAGTGAGTTATTTACAAACCAGCTTCTGTTTTTATTACCTTCAAAAAAACTCTTTAGGGTCTCTCAGATAAATTGCTCTGCTAAGTGGGCAAATTCAATATTTTTTAAAACTGGAATAAATGAAATGTATTTTTTAATAACTGTTGGAACAAAACTATTGCATGTAGTAATGATTACAGTATTTTCATGAAAAGCGTTGAAGAATTTGTAGTAATAAGGAAAAATAGTTCGATTTCGAGAGCTCGATTGAATTGGAATAAGGAGAAAAGGAAGACTATTTTAATCTTTACACAACGACGTGGTAGATATGAAAGAAGTATTTTCTCGTCCAAATTTATGGATATTCAATATACAGAGTGTTGCATGACGTACTGGACAAACTTAAGGAACAAGTCCCTGAGGTCATTTTGAATAAAATAGTTATAATATACATGGGTTCAGTTCTCCATGGTTAATCATTTTTGACTTTGGCAATCAATTACTCGGGAAATAATGGTCGTACAGAAAATCCAAGCAGGGTTCTGAAAACTGCAAAGTATTATGTACAAGTCGTAATTATGGGTTTTTGATAAAAAAATTTTTTCAAAGTGAAAATGTTGGTCAGAAAAAACGTAAAAATTGCATAATTAATAACTTCACCGGTTTCCACATGCTCTGCCCATGCGTACAAGAATGAGGAATCGTTTCATTCTCATAAAGGATAATGCTCATCTTCATACCACAAAACGTACGAGAAAGTTTCTTCACGCCATCAATGTGGTAACCTATAAGTCCCGACGTGAACCCTATAGGGCATGTTTAGGACATGCTCGTGCGTCGATGACGACGAGACTATCCGCAATTACAAAATCACCATCAATTGACCCAGGCTCTTTTACAAACTTGGCAAGGAATTACGCAAAGAGACATCTGGCGGTGCATTAATATGCGAGACCGCTTAGAATCGGTGATTAGGAACAAAGAGGCGGCAATACCCGATATTAAACTGTGATCTGCAACGTCAAATCAACCAAATTTTTTTGACGTTTGTGAAGCTTGTGGATATGTTAAAAAAAATTTGAAAAAATAATTCTTGATATTTTTTGTTAGAATCATGAAGGTTTTTTGATAAAGAAAATATGGATTATTGCTAAAAAATCATTTTTAACTTAAAAAAATGAATAAAAAGTGAAAAATTACTTATTACATTGATTTTCAGCAAAAACGACAAATTTAATCACTCCGGGCACTAAGAAAAAAAAATAGCAGCGTTTTGAAATAATCAGGGTTTCTATAGGACACTTTGAGGTTGAAAAGTTACTGTCAATATCCTCAGTTCATTATTTGCAAAGTTATGCCAAGTTATTCAAATATCCCTAATTATGCAATTTTTACGTTCTAACCAACATTTTCACTTTCAAATTTTTTTTTTTTATCAAAAACCCATAATTACGAATTATAGACAGTACTTTGCAGTTTTCACAACCCTACTTGGATTTTCTGTACGATCATTATTTACCGAGTAATTGATTGCCAAAGTCAAAAATTACTTTTTTGCTTTGATCGACGATAACTCAGCGACAAATAATCGTACAAGGCTCCGGAACCGCTCAAATTGAAGATAATTAAAATATCTAAAAGAGCCTTATGATGAAATTACCAAAAAAATTTAAATCCATAGGCCTCTTTAAAAAAAGCAAAAATTTTTTTTTGATTTTCTTATGATTACTCAAAAACTGCTTATGCTAAAATATTTTAAACTGCAGATCTGAAAACTAGACACTTGAAGCTTCAATTCCCTTAATTTTT
Organism: Anoplophora glabripennis; assembly: GCF_000390285.2. Lineage (NCBI taxonomy): Eukaryota > Metazoa > Arthropoda > Insecta > Coleoptera > Cerambycidae > Anoplophora > Anoplophora glabripennis. The sequence goes on from NW_019416940.1 coordinate 96,655, forward strand.
TATTCTCTCTACGACCATTTCCCTCCAAGTTATAGTTATTTGAAAATCACCCAAAATTTTGGGATTTTTTAATTTCTGTCCCTAGTGTAGTTTAGAAATAATGTTTTAATATCAATCTGGATAGCTATAAACGTGTTAGTTAACAGAACAAGTGCTAGTTGACATGTCAAAATGTATAAACGTCAGTTTATGTAGTAAACTTTGTGAACGAGTTTCTAGTAATACCTTTTCTATCAACATGCATGTGATGTTTTCAAACGAAGTGGACATAGTTTACATTTATGGATTTTGTGGTGGAAATTAGCGAGCTGCTGGTAGAGTATCAACGACGGCTTCCAAACAGAAGAGTGCAAAATCGTCAAACATTTGATTATGTATTTCGACCTCTGCGAACGCATGGTCCAAGCAATGTCAATTAACTATGGACGTCCTGAGCAGCAAAATTGTATTGAACAAGAAATCATTTTGCAGATAATTGGAGACAGTCCAGAATCAAATACAAGGAGAATTTCAGCACGTACCGATGTTCCTTATTGGAGAGTATGGCTAACATTACATAGCAATCTATTGTATCCTTATGATGTACAACAGGTACAGCATCAGGAACAGCATACTTACTTTCACGGATACGTTTTTGACAATGACTTCAAGCAGATCCTCAATTAGTAAGACGTATTTTATTTACCGGTGAGTCAACTAATTGGGCCGTTCTTTTTTGAAGAGCGCCTTACAAGAGAAGTTTACACCAACTTTTTACGTAATGAATTGCCAGGACTATTGGAAGATATTCCTACATTTACAAGAACAAATGATAGCACAACATGATCGAGCCCCTGCTCATTTTAGTCGACTAACGAGAGGGTATCTTCTATCTATATTAATAGGTGGGCCGGACGTGAAGGACTACATTCTCGGCCACAGAGATCACCGGATCTCAATCCTTATCTATGGGGCCATCTTAAAAGCTTAGTGCACGTGTCACCAATTAATAGTAAAGAGGAGCTGAGGCAGATAATTATTGATAAATGTCAGGGATTACCCATGGATTTTAAGAGCAGCCACACAATCTATTTTGAACAACGTAAATAAGCATGTTATTTTTGTTTTGTTGACATTTTGTTATTGTTATTTTTGAGAATTAAACATAGTAGTAAAAGTTTGAAATCTGTGTACATGTAAGAACTTATTTCTAAATTTTAAACCATATTTCGGTAACCATGGAGAATTGATCCCAAGTATATTATAACTTTTTTACTCACCATGACTTCAGGAACTTGTTCCTTAATTTTGTCCAGTACGCCATACAACACCCTATATATATATATATACTCGTCCAA